>NC_142933.1:13912827-13940327 GCF_046866305.1 Octopus bimaculoides
CGCAAACATCCCGCTGGTTCTTCAATTCCTTACGTCTATAATTTGATAATGATTGGCTGTGTTCAGCTCAATGTTTATTTCTTTAATTCTGTTTCCAACGCAGTTTATATGTTTGGTTATATCTGCCTACGAAATATATTAGAGATTTAATCGAACAAAAAGAAAACTGATACGAAGTATCGGTATTAGAATCAGAAAAGGTTAACCAAGAGCACAGAAGAGGAGGTGGCTGATTGTCTGGGATTTTCCCTTTAGTTGGTACCCCAGGCTCATTTTCTGATATCCACGGTGCCCAAGCTTTTTCCGTAAGACGTCAGTTCAGTATTCCACCCAACCATACATCGCTTCAGGAAAAGCGTTACATTCCTCGCAATTCCAAACAGATCTAAGCACTCAATGATCCACGAAAGTGGAATCATATCATAAGCTTTGCGATAGTCAATCCAGGCCATTCCCAGATGTGTTCTCTTTCGTTTACAATCTTGCATTGCCATTTTGTTTATCGATAATTGATCTTTGGTACCTCTGCATCTCCTTCTACGGCCTTTTTGTTCCGTCGGTAATAAATCGTTCTCATTATTTTAAGTAGTAGCAGAAGCAGCAGTAGTAGTAGTAGTCGATAAAATAAGTACCAGGTGAGTACTGGGGTCAATTTAAATGACTAGCTCCCAGCCAAATTGCAGGTTTTGTGATTATTGTAGAAACGATCATTATTACGATGACTAATGATTAGAATTGCGACATAAATTTTATTTCTTATTGTTTCAATTATTTCAGTAATTCCAAGGTGACTAATCTTGCGTCAGGTTTGTAAACATGTCCGTACTTAATGTTCTAATCAGATATGCAGCGTAAGTTTTCTCCACGACAGCCAGGGAAATCATTTCTTCAGAACTGTTTGTAAAAACAATATGCAGGAAGCAATTTGTTATCTGGTTTAGAAAGCGGACATTTATCAACCTTTATAGTGGGTGGAACTATGACTTTCTCAGTATTATTTTTTTTCAGAATGCATATGTATGTAGGTAAAGATATGTATGTGTGTGTGTGTGTGTGTGTGTGTGTGTGTGTGTGTGTGTGTGTTTGTATATATGTGTGTGTATGCCTGTGTATATATATATATATATCTGTGTGTATGTGTGCGTGTATATATACTGGGTTGGCATCTAAGTTCCCGCCGTTTTTGAAAATTTTAATTTTTTTTAAAGGTTTAATAAAAAAATAACAACTAATTAATCAATAATGTATTCACCCTTGTTGTTTACAACTTCTTCCCAACGTTCAACAAGATTCTCAATACCTCGTTGGTAGAAATCACCCGATTTCGACTAAAAAAATTGATCCAACCAAGCTCTCAATTCTGCATCAGCATTGAACGAAACTCCGCGCATAACATTTGAAAGAAATCGAAAGAGGTGGAAATCCGTTGGTGTCAAACCAGGGGAGTACGGCGAGTGTACCAGCACTTTCCAGCCATGCGTTTGAATGGCTTCCTTCATCATACTGGCGATATGAGGTCGGGCGTTGTCCTGCAGCAGAACTCCATGCTGCCGATTAGGTCTTTTCTCTTGAATAGCCGTGTTGAGTCGTTCCATCTGTTGATCATAGAGTTCCGCGTTGACCGTTTGGTTCCGTTCAAGCAATTCGTAATGGATAATCCTTTCCCAGTCCCACCATACGCACAACATCGTTTTACGAGGATGAAGATCTTGTTTCACGCGCGGTGTCACTTGTTTACTGGGGCTAAGCCATTCCTTACGCTGCTTCCTATTTATGTACAGGCTTTTCTTCGCCAGTAACGATTCGGTAAAGAAATCGTTGCTTGTGTCCATGAGTTGAGCGGTGACTAGCAAGCAAACCAGCGGAGATTGTGACTCGTTGATTTTTGTTGTTGTCACTTAAAGCATGCGGAACGCATGCTCCATACTTCTGAAACTTTCCCATCCAGTGAAGATGCTTCTCTATAGCAGTGTGGGAGCATTCCATTTTCTCCGCCAGTTCCCTTGTCGGTTGACGAGAACTTTCGTGCAAAAGTTGGTTCAATCTCTCTTAATCGAACTCAACTGGACGGCCAGAACGAGGTGCATCTTTGAGGTCAAAATTCCATTTTTGAACTTGGCGTACCAATCACGAGCGGTTCTTTCAGCTATGGCACCCTCTCCATACACAGCACAAATGTGGCGAGCAGCTTTTGCGGCCTTAGAACCTTGATTAAAAGCAAAAAGGAGGAAGTGTCGAAAATGCTGGGGTTTTTTTTTAACTTGACATTCCATTTTAATGATCTGAAAATAAACAAAAATTAACTAAAATTAACTAGAAAAAAAAATAGATTCTAAAATGATTCAAAAATAGAATTCTCGAAAAAAATAGATTCCGAAATTTAAAAACGCAATAAATTCAAAATTTAAAAGAACGACGGAAACTTAGTTGCCAACCGAATATATATGATTTTATCCTGCTTTCATTCAAGATGGAGACGAACACCAATGACCCATGCAATAGGTATAAAAATTGTTAAGAGATATACCTCTTTTAACACGAAGCCGATAGTAGCGTTGTTCGCGAGCACTCGTCTCTTACAGATTTGGTACATGATGTCTGGTGGACCGTAAAAATGGAGGTTGTGTTCGTATTTATATCAATATGAATATAGCAATGTAAGAATATATGAGTATCAATATGTATTCGTGCATAAATGTTAGTATTAATTATCTATACGTATGAATGCATGTATGTTAGCGGAACCAATAAAATATTTATCTTTTAATATATACACATTAAATGCTTTGTAGTAAAGACGAAACGCCACAATGGTAACGCGAAAATATTCTTGTATCATAGAGTTGTCTCCAACCGATTCCATTAATAGCAGAATAGCACAGCAAGACACCCGATTAGCACTTAGCACTTTATCATTTTTGTCATTTTCGTGATAAAATTATAAATTTCAATACCGCCCACAATAAACGTTGATGAATGTCCGCTATCTAAATGAGATAATTGATTGTTTTTCATGTCGTTTTCGTACAATATTCTGAAGAAACAACTTCTATAGAAACTATTCGGGAAAACTGCACTGCATTCATGACTGGATCACACGCACGTACACACATACATACACATGTACACACACACATACACATGTTGGTTGGCTGGTTGGCACTCCGTCGGTTACGACGACAAGAGTTCCAGTTGATCCGAACAACGGAACAGAGTGTTCGTGAAATTAGCATGCAAGTGGCTGAGCACTCCACAGACACGTGTACCCTTAACGTAGTTCTAGGAGAGATTCAGCATGACACAGAGTGTGACAAGGCTGGCCTTTTGAAATACAGGTACACCAGAAACAAGAAGAAAGAAGCCTTTTGAAACTTTAGGTGTTTTCGCTCAATAAACACTCACAACGCCCGGTCCGGGAATCGAAACCGCGATCCAACGATCGCGTGTCCGCTGCCCTAACCACTGGGCCATTGCGCCTCTACACATACACATGTACACACACATATACACATGTACTCACACACACACACACTCAAATGTGCGTGTGTGTGTCTGTGTCTGTGTCTCTGTGTGTATCAATACATAACGAAAAGCTACTAATAGTTTCATACTTTTAAGATGCTTTAAATCGGCAGATTCATTAGACATTTTATGAATCTTAAAGTAACTTTTCAGGCTCTTCGCAATATGTATTAAATAGGTATTTATCTCTCAGAGGATGGACTACTTTTTTTGCTGATTCTACCTATATTTGATGCATAATATATAAAAAAAATAATAAATGCGCCGTTATAAAGCCTAGCTAGGATCATGGGCCCGGTTTCCCGGTTTCAATGGCGTATGTGTTCCCCAGCTGGACGGGACGCCGATCCATCGAAGCGTTACTCATTTTTGCCAGCTGAGTGAACTGGAGCAACGTGAAATGAAGTGTTTTGCTCAAGAACATAACGCGTCGCCCGGTCCAGGAATCGAAGCCACAATCTTATGATCATGGTCTTGACACCCTAACCACTAAGCCACGCGCCTCCACTCCATAATGTGTGTGTGTGTGTGTGTGTGTGTGTGTGTGTGTGTGTGTGTGTGTGCGTGTGACCGTGTGACTGTGTGACTGTGTGTCTGTGTGAGTGTATATGTCTATGCATGTATGTTGAAATTGCAAACTGATTTTCTATTCAAATGATAGAATAATCTTTCTGGCAAAGGAGAAACAGTTACATGAAGCGCAATAGCGGTGCAGAAAGAAATCGAATGTGAACTGCTGGTTTATTTTCTTATTAATAGATGCTGCTTAGAGAAGTACATATAAGATACAACTGAGCAATTAGTGAAATAGACAAGAAAACGTACGATCATGTACCATAGTGACGTTATTTGGAGCGTCTGCGGACCCTCAGGACCGTGAGAATTTCTAGGAAAGATGATGAGCTCAGGGGGAATTATTTGAAAAATGTGAAAATTCGGAAGGGAATATTTCAGGAAGACTCGTTATTGCCATTGATTTTTGTGATTGTATTGATTCCTTTGAAGAAAATAAATCATTTGCCAGTTATAGATAACCTCAGATTGTACGCCAAAATTCAAAACAATATTGATTCTCTTGTTCAAACGAGGAAGATATTTAATAAGACTTTTGGTATGCACTTTGGTGTGAATAATCGGGCAATATTGATTAGAAAAGGAGGAGAAATAGTTAATCAGATGAGGTAAAGATACCTCAAGATAATATCAGATCAATTAGAATGAGGAATGTAAGTATCTAAGCAGTTACAAGGGTATAAATAACTTTTGTGCTCTAGGCACAAGGCCCGAAATTTTGGGGGAGGGGACCAGTCGATTAGATCGACCCCAGTACGCAACTGGTACTTAATTTATCGACCCCGAAAGCGACGAAGGCAAAGTTGACCTTGGAGGAATTTGAACTCAGAACGTAAAGACAGACGAAATATCGCTAAGATTTCGTCCGGCGCGCTAACGTTTCTTATTTTTTAATTGCTCACAAGGGGCTAAACATAGAGGGGACAAACAAGAACAGACAAAGAGATTAAGTTGATTATATCGACCCCAGTGCGTAACTGGTGCATAATTTATAGACCCCGAAAGGATGAAAAGCAAAGTCGACCTCGGCGGAATTTGAACTCAGAACGTAAAGACAGATGAAATCCCACTAAGATTTCGTCCGGCGCGCTAACGTTTCTGCCAGCTCACCACCTTAAGGGTAAGAATTGCTGATAAAGAAATCAGAGTGAAGGCTCTTAAAGAGTACAAGATGGTTATGATGCGTCTTGAAACAAAACTAAATAGAAATAATATTACCAAGGCTATCAATACGTAGACCATGCCAGTGTTGAGATACGCGGCTCCTTTGTAAAGTTGTAGTAAGAATATCTGGCAGAGTGAAAAACAAAAACAGTAAAGTTAACTTCTCCGTTCATACCGACTCATAAGGACCGGTTTCCCGGTTTCTATGGCGTATAAGTTCCTCACCTGAATGGGACGTCGGTCCACCGCAGAGTTACTCATTTTTGCCTGCTGAGTTGAGAGGAGCAACGTGAAATGAAGTGTTTTGTTCAAGAACACAGCGCGTCGCCTGATCCAATCTTTTAATCATGAGTCTAACACCTTAACTACTAAGCCAGGCGCCTTCACTATATCTGGCAGAGTTTCAAACACGAATTCACTGCTTAGGAATCGAACCCGAATCACAGTGTTCAGAGAAATAAAGAAATAGCGTAAAGAGGATTTTGTCAAGGATTGGTGACGTCGAAAAGCCACTAAATTCAAGTCTGATAAACTTATTCAAGTACGATAAATATATTTAAGTTTAGCAAAATTATGAACTTGTTTTATCAATAGCTAGTTCGATCAGCGAACTAATATATCACAGACCCAACAGCAAATATTACTGTAACTAAATGGATAAATACTGAACTACAGGAATTGAATACAATAACTAGGAGATAGCTGACAATGCTTAATATATATATATATATATATATATATATAGGGAGAATTCACAAAAAAACGTTAGACGAAGAGAGGTGGTGTAGAAAATAAACAGATGTATTAGTATAACGCTCGGGAATTGAAAAAGTCTTTAACGTTTCGAGCCTAGGCTCCTCCACAGAAAGGAACACAGAAAGAAACAAGGAGAGAAAAAATGTGTGTAGTGGTCAGCGATCTATCATGCCGAAATATATATATATATATATATATGTGTGTGTGTGTGTGTGTGTGTGTGTGTGTGTGTGTGTGTGATCATGTTAAGGTGTGTAAATGGCTAAGTATTCGACACTCGACTTTCTAGAGATGGCAGTCAGTTTCCTTCAATCATATATCTGCTTCTGTAGATTTGATCTGGAGACTAGACAAATGCCACAATAAATGTCTTTGTAATTTGTTTTTACTTAATTTTTTAAAGCTTTTTTTTTTCTTTTTAATGTTAACACGTTTTAGCTTCGAAATTGCTTATAACACGTTTCTGGAGTTGATGAAATAATTATTAATGGCGCAGAAGTAACCGTTCAAATGATTTATATTCCTTTGCAGCAAATTTGTGACGTTGTTCCTTTATGATAATCAATTATAAAGACATTTAATAAATGTATGTGCTGTCCCGTTTGTGTCTTTATTTCCGTTCATTTGCTTCAGTGTGAATTTATAACGGCCAATTTCATCTCTATAGAAGGAAATCGATGACTTTTACAAGTTTTGCAAGGCTTCACAGTGCCTCTCTCTCCCTCTCTCTCTCTCTCTCCACCTATCTTTCTGTCTCTCTATCACACACGTGCGCGCGCACAGCCTTAGCAAAGGAAGCAGGTTGGTTCAGTACCGTAATTTAACGAATCAGAGGTGAAGTCTTAGAAAGCCAATAGCGGGAAGATTAAAACCTCGTTTTTATTATACCATCTAAACAATTAAAGGTCTTCATTAGGAATACCAGGCAATGCCAATATCAATTTACGAACTGTCAGCTCTTGGCATATCATCTGATAAGCTATCAACGTCTAGCCCGTCTCTGCTTTCTTCAGCGTAACGTATTGGATCTAACCGAGGTGTAGATGGAAACACAAAACTGAGGTCAATGTCCAACTAAAGCTATTTTTAACTATATCTAAGTCACCAGACATAATAATGGCCTGCCTGCCTGCAAAAATACGTTTTTCTGAACTCCTGGATTTTTTTTTCTTATCATATTTCATAAGAGGTGTCTTTCTCGAAATATTGTACGACCACAAGGCGGCGAGCTGGCAGGATCGTTAGCACACCGGGCGAAACGCTTAGCGGTATATCGTCTGCCGTTACGTTCTGAGTTCAAATTCCGCCGAGGTCGACTTTGCCTTTCATCCTTTCGGGGTCGATAAATTAAGTACCAGTTACGCACTGGGGTCGATGTAATTGACTTAATCCGTTCGTCTGTTCTTGTTTGTTCCCTCTATGTTTAGCCCCTTGTGGGCAATAACGAAATAGGTATTTCGTCTGCCGTTACGTTCTGAGTTCAAATTCCGCTGAGGTCGACTTTGCCTTTCATCCTTTCGGGGGGGGGGGCAATTAAATAAGTACCAGTTACGCACTGGGGTCGATGTAGTCGACTTTAACCCTTTGTCTGTCCTTGTTTGTCCCCTCTATGTTTAGCCCCCTGTGGGTAATAAAGAAATAATATTGTAGGATCATTGCTCAACCTAAGTAAGACAATATATTTTGTCTCTTTGCTTTTCTTTATTGATGTAACCTTATATATTTTGCCTAACTCCATACCTGCATTGCTCAAAAGTGTATTTATTTATTTATTTACCTTTTTTCACAGTGAATGTGCATAGTGGTTAAGAGCGGGGGCTACTAACCTCAAGATTCCGAGTTCGATTCCAAGCAGTGACCTGAATAATAATAATAATGATATTAATAATAACATCGAAAAATACCTTAGGAATGAGAACCCAGGTTCGAAATTTCCACAAGACATCTGATGAAGGCTAGAGCCGAAACGTTGTGTTAACAACAAACAAGATGAGGACAAATATCCGTCAAATATAAATAATGTAAATAATTCCTTATCTCCTAAATATAGAACTGTATTATTGTTGTTGTTGTTGTTATTATTATTATTTTATGTTTGACTTTTGTTTTGCATTTGTACAAGTTGGATCCAAGTCTCACCCAGAGACCTCAAGAGACAACAAGTTAGAAGTTCATGTAGGTGTTATGCCTAGGGTACCATATATTTGGATTTGTACATAGTGTTGTTCTAGAGAATGTTTAAGAAACCATAAGAGAATTATGTGTTTGTTTTAAAATTTGAGAACACATAGACAGTATTTTACGTAGGATATGGGCAGTTCCCATGAGAACTATCTTTTGAACTTCAGCCATTTTGGGGTTTCCTGGTATCTGAGCTAGGTAGTAATCAGCCCGTTTCGCTGTCATTCCCAGGGTACTTATGACAATAGGTATTGTTTTAGTCTTCAGGTTCCACATTTTGCTAATTTCTATTTCAAAATCTTTATATTTGCTCAGTTTTTGGTAGGTCTTGACAGATACGTTTATAGCGATTGGGACAGTCATATCAATGAGGAGGCATGATTTTTGTCTGAAGTCTTTCAGTATGATGTCTGGCCTATTTGCATCTATCTTTCTGTCAGTTTGAATGGTGAAGTTCCAGAGGAGTGCAATGTGATTATTTTCAAGTACTGGGGGTGGTTTGTGTTCCCACCAGTTTTTATCATGGGGCAAGTCCAGCTTTTTGCATATTACCCAGTCAATATATTGTGCAGCTCTATCATGCCTGTTGAGATACTCTGTAGGCGCAAGCAGACTGCACATGGAGACAACATGATCGATGGTCTCATTTTGTTGTTGGCATTTACGACATAATGGGGAGCTGCCGTTCTTTAATATGCTGGCCTGGTAGTTCTTTGTAGGTAGGCATTGATCTTGGGCTGCTATGATAAACCCCTCTGTTTCTGATTTCAAGCCAGAGGCCATTAGCCATTGATGGGTAAGGGCTTTGTCAATATCTGCATTATTCGCTCTCTTTGGGTATTTGCCATTGAGAGGTTTTCCATGCCATTTTTCAGTCATAATATCTAAGGCAGCAATTTTAGCACAGGTTTTCAAGCGCTTAGCTTTTTCTACGGGTGTTTCTAGTTCGTTTAATTCTTGAATTTGTTGTAATTGGAATTCACTTAGATATTCCTTTGTCTGTTTTGCTACTGAGTAAGACGCTTTCTTACTTTCATGTTTTGAGGCAAGTTTTAGCATCCAGTCCTCAGAGTTTTTCAGATAGGTGTCTAGGCTAATTGTGGCTACCTTCATTGTTAATGCCAGCTGTAGAAGTCCACGGCCTCCCTCTTTTCTTGGCAGATAAAGACGTTCTATATCTGCCTTAGGGTGGTGCATTCTATGCATTGTCAACAGTTTTTGTATTTTTCTGTCAACATTACATATTTCAGTAATTGACCAGTTAACGATATTGAAACTGTAAGTCACGACTGGTATGACTAGAACATTGATTGCTTCGATCCTGTTTCTCGCGTTCAGCTCTGTCTTCAGTATTGCTCTCACCCTGCGATAACATTCTCTTCTGATCCTTTCCCTCATCACTGGATGCTTGATATTGTCCCCTTCAATTACCCCTAGGTATTTGTATCCCTCCGCTGGTTCTAACTCTTTTATGACATTTTGCTGGTCAAGGTTCACATTAGATGTTTTTGTCATTTTTCCTTTGATAAAGGTAGCTTTTGCACATTTATCAAGGCCAAATTGCATCCTAATGTCATCACTGAATTGTTTATTATTATTATTATTATTATTATTATTATTATTATTATTATTATTATTATTATTATTATTATTATTATTCAGTAGTTTTATTTTTATTTTTATAACGTGCTTTCACTTCACTACCGAGCGCAACTCTGTGCGCCTTGGGTATGTGCTGTGGTTTGCTGTGGTGCTCTTATGTTTACTGTATTGAAAGTGTTTTGCGTAGAATGTGTGCAGTACCCAGTAGTGCAATTTTCTGTATGTTATATATATTTGTAAGTCCTGGTGTTTTTGTTATGTATTTGTCTGAATATTTTTTTATTATACCTAAGGCACCTACTATGATAGGAATTGTTTCTGTTTTTAGATTCCACATTCGAGTTATCTCTATTTCCAGGTCTTTGTATTTTGAAAGTTTTTCCATTTCTTTTAGAGAAACGTTGTCATCTGCTGGTATTGAAACGGGGTGTGATTTGAGGGAAATTTGCTATCTTTAGCTGATCGAGCGGCCGCTCAGATGCGGGATTGATGAACATTTTGATTCCAAAGATGAACTGCTTGTGATTCCGAGCCTCTGGAACATATCTGTTGAGGTAAATAATGAACTTAATTTTAGAAACCTGTAGATATGCCTATGATCATACAGTGCAGTATTAATTAGCCTATAACATAATACATTGATTTATTAGATACTTAGAACGTCGATCTGTTGTGTGACATAGATCCCGTAATGCTGGTGCTTAACCCGTTGCAGGTTTAATTTGCCAAACAGTATTGGATCTCCTTTACAATTGAGTGGAGAGGTGCAAATAAAATTAATTGTTTTCCTCAAGAACACAACGCGCCACCCGTTTCAGAAATCGAAACAATGATCTTATGCTTGTAAGTGCAACAGCCTAACCACTTGGCTACACACCTTCACAGTGAGCTGTAATATTATAAATGCAGAAATAGCAAGGGGGCGAACTGGCAGAATCGTTAGCACGCCGGACAAAATGCTTAGCGGTTTATCGTCTATCTTTACGTGCTGAGTTCAAATGTCACTGAGGTTGATTTGTCTTTCATCCTTTCGAGTAACAGTCAAGTACTGGGGTTGATGTAATCGAATACCCCTTTCTCCAAAATTTCAGACCCTGTAGAAAGTATTTTAAATTCAGAAATATTAAAGACTCCACGAAATCAAAGGAACTTTAAAAATGTTACTGAGGTTGATTTGTCTTTCATCCTTTCGAGTACCAGTCAAGTACTGGGGTTGATGTAATCGAATACCCCTTTCTCCAAAATTTCAGACCCTGTAGAAAGTATTTCAAATTCAGAAATATTAAAGACTCCACGAAATCAAAGGAACTTTAAAAATGTTACTGAGGTTGATTTGTCTTTCATCCTTTCGAGTACCAGTCAAGTACTGGGGTTAATGTAATCGAATACCCCTTTCTTCAAAATTTAAGACCCTGTAGAAAGTATTTCAAATTCAGAAATATTAAAGACACCACGAAATCAAAGGAACTTTAATTTTATATTTTTATTAACGGCGACGAGTTTGCAGAATGATTAGCAGGCCGGGCAAAGTGCCTTGCGGTGTTTCGTCTGTCTTTAGTTTCTGAGTATAAACTCCGCCGAGGTCACCTTTGCCTTTCAAACTTTTGAGGGCGATAAAGTAAGTACCAGTTGAGCACTGGGGACGATGCAATCGACTTACCACGAACCCAAAATTGCTGGCCTTGTGCCAAAGTTTGCAACCAGTTTTACATTTTAATAAAAAGCGGCGAGCTGACAGAATCGTTAGCACGCCGAGCGAAATGCTTAGCAAGTATTTCGTCTGCCGCTACGTTCTGAGTTCAAATTCCGCCGAGGTCGACTTTACCTTTTCTCCTTTCGGGGTCGATAAATTAAGTACCAGTTGCATAGTGGGGTCGATGTAATCGACAGGCCCTCTCCCCAAAGATTTTGGGCCGGTGCCTAGAGTGGAAAAGAATTGTTAGCAAGCTGGAAAAAATGCGCTCTGGTATTTCGCCAATCTTGACATTCTGAGTTCAAGCTCCACAGAGGTCGACTTTGCCTTTCATGCTTTCGGGTTCGATAAAATAAGTAATAGCTGATCACTGGGGCTAATGTAATCGATTTGCCCCCTCCCTTCAATTTCCAAGCCCTGTGCTTGTAATAGAATGGATTTTAGATTCAGAAATACTAAAGGCACCACGGAATACACCTTCAAAGGAAATTTAATATTAGATTTTAATGAAAGTCAATTTTGCTTAATTTAGAAAACCCCACAAATGTCAGCTAGGACTAATTACGGGGCAATTCTTAATCGTTTTGCTGAACTATCATTCATAAGTCTAGCATGCAGCTAATGTCTAACTAAATTTAATGTTAAAAATTGTTCGCTTTTTTTGTTTGAAAACAGCGACACAATATTCAGTGCGTGGTTTCTCAAAAGTCAATATTTCCCCCGTATTTATATAGCATTTATATAATTCTGAAGTAGGATTCTGAAATAGATTAGCTATTTAATTTGAAATTATAATGTAATTAACGCGAATTGCAAGAGATTAAGAGCTCCATCTAGATTCAAATTAGAATGTTGTTTGTTTATGCATTATTTAAGTTCGTAGTTTTGAAAATTTCCAAACCTTTTACGAAATTGACCGGTGAATCGCGCGTGTTATAAATTCGCA
Organism: Octopus bimaculoides; assembly: GCF_046866305.1. Classification (NCBI taxonomy): domain Eukaryota; kingdom Metazoa; phylum Mollusca; class Cephalopoda; order Octopoda; family Octopodidae; genus Octopus; species Octopus bimaculoides. The sequence goes on from NC_142933.1 coordinate 13,925,265, forward strand.
TTGTCTAAAAGGCGTTCAGATATTCACATTCGATTCAACCAGAAAGTATTAAGAATGAATATATATATATATATATATATATATATATATTATGGTCGTTTGGATTCTTGCTACTCTGTGTGCACATCATAAAGTTCTTTCTGCTACTGGCACAAGGCCTGAAATTTCGGAGGTGGGGGCTTGGCAATTATATCGACCCCAGCGTTCAATAGGTTCTTATTTCATCAACCCCAAAAGAAGAAAAGGCAAAATAGACCTCGGCAGAATTTGAACTCAGAACGTAGGGCCTTTTGCCCTGCTCACCACCTTAGTGAAATGTTTTGAAATTCTTTACTCTTTTTCTCTCTTTTACTTGTTTCAGTCATTTGGCTGCGGCCATGCTGGAGCACCGCCTTTAGTCGAGCAAATCTACCCCAGGACTTATTCTTTGGATGCCTAGTACTTATTCTATCGGTCTCTTTTGCCGAACCGCTAAGTTACGAGGACGTAAACACACCACCATCGGTTGTCAAGCGATGTTGGGGTGGGGGCAAACACAGACACAAACATACATAAACACACACACACACACACACACACACACACACACACACACACACACATATATATATATATATATATATATATATATATATATATATATATATATATATATATATATATATACGATGGGCTTCTTTTAGTTTCTGTCTACCAAATCCACTCACAAGGCTTTGGTCGGCCCGAGGCTATAGTCGAAGACACTTGCCCAAGATGCCACGCAGTGGGAATGAACCCGGAACCATGTGGTTGGTAAGCAAGCTACTTACCACACAGCCACTCCTAAAACACTTTTTGCTGAATTGTGAAGGCCCGTGGCCTTAGTGGTAAGGGTTTTATACTCACGATCTCAACGCCGTACTTTCGATTCCCGGAACGGACGGTGAATTTTGCTCTTGAACAAAACACGTCAATTCAGGCTGCTCCACTGAACTCAATGGTAAATGAATAACCCTGCGTTGTGTTGATATCCCGTTCGGTGGGGACAGTTAGGTTGTGATCTCTGCCCTTCATACGCCATGGAAATTGGGTAACCAGCCCTAAAAGTTTGAAGACTTAAGACAATACTTACTTTACTTCTAGTGAATTGGTCGGCACTCCATCGGTTACGATGACGAGGGTTCCAGTTGATCTGATCAGCGGAACAGCCTGCTCGTGAAATTAACGTGCAAGTGGCTGAGCACTCCACAGACATGTGTACTCTTAACGCAGTTCTCGGGGAGATTCAGCGTGACACAGAGCATGACAATAGAAACAGGAAGTAAGAGTGAGAGAAAGTTGTGGTGAAAGAGTACAGCAGGGTTCGCCACCATCCCCTGCCGGAGCCTTGTGGAACTTTAGGTGTTCTCGCTCAATAAACACTCACAACGCCCGGTCCGGGAATCAAAACCGCGTTCCTACAACCGCGAATCCGCTGCTCTAACCATTGGGCCATTGCGCCTCCACTTCTGCTGAATTACCACCATTTAAAAGACTTTCACTTCTTAATAGTCCAATCCACTGATTTTCCTTTTTTAAGCAAACAAGACTCTAGTTCTTCATTTAAGCAGAAATGCCATCATTGGCTTGATTGTGTGGCTTGGTTTATAACAAAGCTGGTGCATCTCTGGCTTAAATAAGAAGCTTCTGGCCTCGTTTATAACTGAACAGATAATTATCAGCTTATCGCTTGTTTGTTAGACACTGCTGGTCAAAATGCACTTTTTCGTACTTGCTGTTTTCGAATGATGCCACTCCGCTGGCTAGAGAGGCGGGCCACGTTTCGGACGCAGAATCATCGATTTACAGGTGAGTGGACTGAAGCAACCGCTGATCTAGGAATCAAATGCATGATATTGAGTACAACACGCTAACCACTAGGCCACGCACCTTCACGAAAGATAATTATAAATGTAGAAATATGAGACTAGAAGCGCATAATAAGGCCAAACCATGAAGAAAAAAATCAGATTAATAGTCTGGAAATCCATTACACTCTAGAAACAATTCATCATTAAAACAAAAACTGATGATATTTTTATTTATTTATTTTAGGAAGCGTTTATTGTTTTTTCTGGTGGCTTCTATTTGGCATTCATCTCTTCTTTTGCAGCATCTAACACGAAATAAACGGATCTGTCAATAAATAGACAGTGATCAATTTGTTATCTGGCTCCATTGAGGACATTGATCAAAGGATTTGTGCACGAGAATGAAGAATGTGTGTGTGTGTGTGTGTGTGTGTGTGTGTGTGTGTGTGTGTGTGTGCGTGTGTGCGTGAGTGAATGTGGGAATGCGTGATAGCTATGGATGTGTTGGTCCCTTTAATTAAACATCAAAATGAAGAATAGGAAAAATAGTGAGTAATGAAAAATGATCGAGCACGAAGAGAAAATGCAAGGAGCGAGAAAGAGAGAGAGGGGGGGAAAGAGTTGGAGTGAGAGGAAGAAACAAACAGACACAAAAATTGTAGAAGGAGCGAGAGGGAGAGGTAGAGTGAGAGGGAAGGAGTAAGAAGGGAAGAAGAAAAAAAAGTAGGTAGAGTGAGAAAGATATACACAGCGACAAACCGGAAGTGGGCGAGAGATGGAGAGTTGGATGCTGGGAAGGAAAATAGGAGACAGGAGGTGAAGAAGCAGAAAAATAGAAAAAGATAGATAGATAGATAGATATGCATATATATATATATCCATGTATATATGCATATACATATATATATATATATATATATATACATGCATGCATACATGTGTATGTGTGGGAGAGAGACAGACAGAGACAGAGAATGTGTGTGTGTGTGTGTGTGTGTGTGTGTGTGTGTGTGTGTGTGTGTGTGTGTGTGTGTGTGCGTGTGTGTGATTGTGTAAGCGTGTGTGCGCACGCGTGTGAGCTGGAGAACATTCATGGAGTAGTGTTCAAATAAATGGCTTTTAGCCACATTCTTCTGATAATGTTACTTGACTTTACCAAACGGATCCACAAGATTTTGTGATATTCCCCGCAACTACCTCATTTGGGGTCTTTATTTTATAATAAACTTGGTTATAGCGTAAGCCATTGTTCACCCGAAACAGCTGTAAAGATTAGACTATTTCATAAATACTTTTGCTTATTTTGTAATCTTTATTTCGTTCTCTGAATATTGTATTCCATTTAAACATACCTATTACAACTACTTGTGTTTATCTCCCTTTCTGCTTATATAAATGTATGTGTATGTATGTGTATGTGTATGCTTGTGCGTGTGTGTGTGCGCGCACACACACACACACACACACACACACACACACACGCATGCATATTTCGTTTCCTGTTTAGGAGCGATCCACGTTACCAAATCTTCGACTCGTGTCAAACGAAACAAATAACTCCAAATCTTTATTCATGTATCCGAATCAATTGAGTTTGTACTGTCATCGAGTCATATTAAGTAGAATAATGAGTTCAAATAAACCAAATAAATGATGTTTGGAAAGCGTTTCAGGTCATTCCGTAATAGATAATAGGACGTTTCTATATCTATAACGTAGTGAGCTGAAACGTACGTAATAAATTCTTTCAAAATATCATTATTTAGTTTAACTTAATTATTATACTATATACATATATAAATGCATATACATATATAAATGCGTATACATATATAATGTTTATATACATCTGTATAGACTTTCTCATTGTGGAGGCGCAATGGCCCAGAGTGTTTATTGAGCGAAAACACCTAAAGCTCCACGAGGCTTCGGCAGGGGATTGTGACGAACCCTGCCGTACTCTTTCACCACAACTTTCTCTCACTCTTACTTCTTGTTGTGCCTGTAATTCAAAGGGTCAGCCTTGTCACACTGTGTCACGCTGAATATCCCCGAGAACTACGTTAAGGGTACACGTGTCTGTGGAGTGCTCAGCCACTTGCACGTTAATTTCACGAGCAAGCTGTTCAGTTGATCGGATCAACTGGAACCCTGGACGTCGTAAGCGACTGAGTGCCAACAACAGCAAGACTTTCTCATTATTAATGCCGTTCCCTCAATTAGCACAAATGTAATTCTTTCTCAAATAAATTGCATTTCATATTCGAGGCTCCGATGAAGCTATAATGTGTTATCGAACAATGACTCCACTGCATCGTATGGCAGAAGTAACTGTAAGCTAACAAAACTCATAAGATAATCATTCATTCCTCTGCATCTCGTTTTTACATACATACATACATTCTTTTAATCCTTTATTCTTTTACTCGTTTCAGTCATTTAACTGCAGCCATGTTGGAACACCACCTTTAGTCGAACAAATCGACCCCAGGACTTATCCTTTGTAAGCCTAGTACCTATTCTATTGGTCTCTTTGGCCGAACCGCTATCTTACGGGGGGTCTTAAACACACCAGCATCAGTTGTCAAGCGATGTTCGGGGGACAAATACAGACACACAAATACATACAGTAATCCCTCAACTATCGCGAGTGTTACGTTCCGAAATTCCCCGCGATAAGTGAAAATCCGCGAAGTAGAAACAGTACTGTACAGTATATTCTTTTATATTATATTTCTATATTATTTTTATAATTTGTATATGTTTATTTTATTATAAATGCAAAACACTACCACGGAAGAATCGACGTAAGCTTAAATAATAAACCGCAATGGATGAACTGCGATAGATGAACCACGATATGGTGAGGGGTTACTGCATATATATATATTCGACGGGCTTCTTTTAGTTTCCGTCTATCAAATCCACTCACTAGGCTATAGTAGAAGACACTTGCCCAGTGGGACTGAACCCGGAACCATGTGGTCGGGAAACAAGCTTCTTACCACACAGCCACTCCTGTGCCTAAAGGATATATTTATATATACACATATACATACATGTACACAGACAAACTCACCGACGCACACACATACACACATACACACATACACACACACACACATATATGATTGGAAAGCAAGACTTTTAACTGCCCGATCATACTGCCTTTGTGTTTTCATATAAGGAATACGTCATAGTTATTGAAAACAAATTCGCCGAAAACACATTAGTCGAAGCCATGTTGATCGAAAGCATATTCACCGAAAGAGAAATTGATAGAACACATATAAGTTAATATTAAATACATCGGAAAACATATTCGTCGAAAATATACATAAAAAAAAAATTTGTAGAACACACACAAAAACATGAAAGCTTAATTTCTAGTATGATTTTTTTTTTATTAATGAAAAAAATCATTTTTCAAGGAATATTTTTTTTAATATTTCCAAGTTACTTGGATGAGGTCAGAATGTAAATATAGACAGAAATACGCTGACTTATCTATTTTTTCAGCGACTAATTATAACTTCAAAACGATAAGACATTATTTTTAATGAAATATCATTCCGTGTGGGGGTGTGAGTGGGGGGTGAGTGTGCGTGGGGGGGGGGGGGGGGTGACCAGTCACCTAATTGGTAGCAAGGTTGTGAAGGAAAGCGTCTTGTTCATCACATAAACTATCAGAAGATCTTGCAGTTTTTTTTTATTAGGAGCGGCTTTTTTTTATTAGGAGCTTGCTTAAAACCACATGATTCCGGGTTCAGTCCCACTGCATGGCACCTTGGGCAAGTGTCTTCTACTATAGCTTCGGGCCGACCAAAGCCTTGTGAGTGCATTTGGTAGACGGAAACTGAAAGATGCCCGTCGTATATATGTATATATATATGTGTGTGTGTGTATTTGCGTCTATGTCCCCTCAACATCGCTTGACAACCGATGCTGGTGTGTCTACGTCCCCGTGACTTAGTGGTTCGGCAAAAGAAACCGAGAGAATAAGTACTAGGCTTCCAAAGAATAAGTCCTGGGGTTGATTTGCTCGACTAAAGGTGGTGCTCCAGCATGGCCACAGTCAAATGGCTGAAAGAAGTAAAAGAGTAAAAGAGTTCCTGCTATCGTAATCCTTTGTAGCATATGCATTAAGACGTTGTATTCTCTACCCAAGGACCCAAGTTCACCTTATTTGACCCCAGACGAATTAGCATATATCCTGTTGCTCCAACGATAATAGGTACGAAGCTGAAAGTGTGTCTTGGGTACTGGGCATGCATACTTCCTATCAGTAAGCCAGAGAAGTTCCCTTTATCCTGTATTTTTCTAACCACATTGGTGTCCAAAGGGCACACACCAGAACGTACCTTTGTATGTGTTTGCGCGTGTGCGAGTGTGCATGTGTGTGTATGTGTTTGTGTTTGTATGTGTGTGTGTTTGTGTGTGTGTATGTGTGTGTGTGTGTGTGTGTGTGTGTGTATGTGTGTGGTTCCACGTGGAGGCGCAACGGCCCAGTGGTTAAGGCAACGGACTCACGGTCATAGGATCGCGGTTTCGATTCCCAGACCGGGCGTTGTGAGTGTTTATTGAGCGAAAACACCGAAAGCTTCACGAGGCTCCGGCAAGGGGAGGTGGTGAACCCTGCTGTACTCTTTCGCCCAACTTTCTCTCACTCTTACTTCCTGTTTCTCTTGTATCTGTATTTCAAAGGGCCAGCCTTGTCACACTCTGTGTCACGCGGAGTCTCCCCGATAACTACGTTAAAGGTACACGTGTCTGTGGAGTGCTCAGCCACTTGCATGCTAATTTCACAAGCAGGCTGTTCCGTTGAACGTATCAGCTAGAACCCGCGTCGTCGTAACCGACGGAGTGCTAAAGGAAAGGAAGTGTGGTTCCACACAATAACGTCTGGCTAGTTGTTTTTAAACTTAGTAGCTGTTTAATTTTCAAGTACCACCGATATTCTCTTGATTCGTGGATCTAAATATTGTCAGCTTCTGCTAATGTGCATATGTACCTCCTTTTTAAGTACTTGTTTATGTTCAAATACGTACGTGTCTAGCATGCATTTTACTGCGAGAGTTTGAAGCAGTGAAATGTATTATTCAAGGACGACACGAAGAACCCGACTAACTCTTTTTTTTTTTTTTTTGGTTAATCCGATTGGTAGGAGGAGTTATTGATTCTGTAGGCGCATGGCTCAGTGGTTAGAGCTTCGGGCTCAGAGTCATAAGATAGTGAGTTTGATTCCCAGGCCGGGCTGTGTGTTGCGTTGTGTTCTTGAGTAAGACACTTTATTTCACGTTGCTCCTGTTCATTCAGCTGTAGAAATGAGTTGCGACGTCACTGGTGCCAAGCTGTATCGGCCCCTTTGCCTTTCTCTTGGATAACATCTGTCGCATGGAGAGGAGAGGCTGGTATGCATGGGCGACTACTGGTCTTTCATAAACAACCTTGCCCGAACTTGTGCCTCGGAAGGTAACTTTCTAGGTGCAATCCCATGGTCATTCATGACCGAGGGGTATCTTTACCTTTTTTTCATCCCAGGTCATCCATATTCAGATGGCCTACTGTCAAAACCATCTCAGCTATGAGCTCACCGCCCTACTATCGGGAATTACGTACCAGGTACTACATTATCCAATGTGTTGCCCTTCTTTAAAAAAAGTAAAATATAATATGAATTAAGATTTGGCTGTTATTTCTAGCCGGCAATATTTTCTCAAAATTTATTCCTATCCAAATTCTCTCTTTATTCCCTTGAAAAGTATGTGCGTATCCATGCGCGTAACCATCTTCAGTTAAATAAGAATTGCTATTTCATTTCAGCCTTGTATGCGCGCACATTTTGGGGGTGAGAGGTCTTGGTGACTGAAGAATTCTGGTTGAGGAAAGATGAGTAAGAAGATTCCATAAATTTGGCTGCGAAGTAAAACAACAGAGAAAAACACTTGAAACATCTTAACACTTCACGATTTCTTGGAAAGGTTTGTGTGCTTTTTTCTCTATTGTTAATAACTTTCGTATAGCTTTTCATATACAAAAAAAAAAGATACCTTGATTCAACTGAGAGGGAGGGAAGAAGGAAAAAAATCACAGTGAGAGAGAGAGGGGGGGGAGAAAGTGTAGGGGAAAAAGACAAAAAAATGTCAGTGAAAGCGTAAAAGAATAATGGGCATGACTGCGAGTAACATCGAGATAGAGAAAGCACGTGAGTGGATCTCTGTGAATCCGTTTCAAGCGATAACACATTCATTAGTGTAACATTGGGGCATCACGTGATTTATCTCAATAACCCTGAGCTGAAGACAAAAAAACAAACAAAAAAAATTACGATGGTGGAATTACGGCAGAATATATTTTAACTCTATCTATCTATCTTTCTATCTATCTATCTATATATATATATATATATATATATATATATATATATTTACTTATATATATATCTATATCTATCTATCTATCTATATATTTACTTATATGTCTATCCATCTATCTATCCATCTATCTATCTATCTATCTATCTATCTATCTATCTATCTATCTATTTCTAGCTGTCTTTCGTGTAAATGTATGTGTTCCGAAATATTATTTATATTTATATATGTGTATGCGTATGTGTGTGTGCGTGAGTGTGTGTGTGCGTGAGTGTGTGTGTGTACATGTATATGTAACCTTGAAAATCTTGGCTTTGGGCCAAAAATTGGTTAGGCGGCAAAGGAATGTTTCTTCCTTGAAACACACTCGCGCACTCACATGTACACAAACATTCACAGATACACACAAACATACACACACACACACACACTTACATACACACACATACACCATATATATTTACCTGTACACTATCGTTCTGTAGTTTAAAGAATATTAAGATATATATATATATATATATATATATATATATATATATATATATATATATATATATATATATATATATATATATATACGTGGTTTGATCAATAAGTATCCAGACTTTTGCTATAGTAACGAAGCTAATGCACGGAGAATGAAGCTGATTGGCAAAGATTGAACTTGAAATCTGCTTTGTACGCACACCAAGTTTCTGTTTACAGCAGTGCTTGGAAGGAAGGTGCGTAGCATGTGATCGTCGCATTGACCATAACAGAGAGAGTTGTCATGGTGATACCTGCTCAAAGGCCTACGCAAAGTTGCAAAAGGTGTATGAAGAGGAGTGTATGAGCCGCACATAAGTATACGAGGGGTTCAGACGTTTCCAAGATGGCAGAAAAAATGTCGATATTGACGAACGTTCTGGGAGACCCGCAACCAGCTGTTGTTGTTGGTACTCCGTCGCTTACGACGTCGAGGGTTCCAGTTGATCCGATAAACAGAACAGCCTGCTCGTGAAATTAACGTGCAAGTGGCTGAGCACTCCACAGACACGTGTACCCTTAACGTAGTTCTCGGGGATATTCGGCGTGACACAGTGTGACAAGGCTGGCCCCTTGAATTACAGACACAACAGAAACAGGAAGTAAGAGTGAGAGAAAGTTGTGGTGAAAGAGTACAGCAGGGTTCGCCACCATCCCCTGCCGGAGCCTCGTGGAGCTTTAGGTGTTTTCGCACAATAAACATTCACAACGCCCGGTCTGGGAATCGAAACCGCGATCCTATGACCGCGAGTCCGCTGCCCTAACCACTGGGCCATTGCGCCTCCACCCCGCAACCAGCGGAACTGAGAAAAACATCGAGGATGTACATGCAGCTATCTCTTCCTTTTTCCACACCTATGTCTTGCCTTTTCTCCATCTATCTCAGAGACCCTGTAGAAGTGTCACATGCATTACCTTACCTCGTGACAACAAGATAAAAGAAATGTTTTAACCGTTTAGCATTTAAACTGACCATATTGACCCAGATATTCTACCTGCTTTATGTTCAAGCTGGCCAGATCCGGCCTCTCACTCTTATCCTACAATGTCATTCTAAAAATTAAAAAATCACATCCTTGAAATCTCAAGGCTATCAGAAAATGCATGATTAATTCAAAACATTGCGAATAAATAAGCATTACATTTGACAGACTAACCTGAATGCAAGTGTTAACTTTGAGAATAAATAAGCATTATATTTTACAGTATAATTTAAATATTAAAGGGCTCGGGGAGGTTTAGAACTTGTTTTGGTATTTTTATTGCGTATAGTAACATCTTTTGAGTTATGTACCAGTTTGCAAAAGCTGGTGAATAAGGCAGATCCTTGAAAACCAGATGTGAATAACCTCTTTAGTGAAAAGAGTCGAGCATGTCAACTACCTAAGGTTTAACATTTTCTGTTGTTGTCTGTTGAAATTACCTGTTCATTCATTAAACTGTTGTTTATTCACATTCTTTGTTCGTTTTTAACGGTGAAAAATGACTTCGTTGTTGAGGATGGAGGATTTAACGAATTCAACTTGAAAGTTTGTTATTACAAATGTCCATTTAACACAATATAAAGAAAACAATTACATATTTTAAGTATGTCAGAAAATTATCTGTGCTTTATATATTACAGTACAACGATAGAGATGCGTAGATGTTTACAGAGAGAAACGATTGTTAAATCAGTAGCGCATCAACTTATCTCAATGATAGTGCTAAATACCAAATACGAATCAACGAAGGGACTTATTCGCTATACCCGATAAATATGGCAGCTATATCTCCCTCATATGACACACAACTGTATTCTGAAAAGAAAAAAAGCACATTTTGGATGTATGATATCTGAAAAAGCAAGAAAGATTTTCGTAATAGATGTGCTTGATTAGTCTTAAATAATCACAAGCTTTTGTACTAACAAAATTGGACCGTGGATGAAGAATTTTGGCTGTTCTTCAAAGCAAGCTATTTTCAACGGATGTCTTCCTGCAACTCTTTTCGTCTTTTACTGGTTTCAATATTTAGACAGAGGCTAAACAAGGGCAGCACTTTAAAAGCGGTGGGACGAAAATACGAAGGTGCGGATACGTCGCGCTCTCACACACACACTCACACATAGACACACACACACACACACACACACACACACACACACACACATACACACACACACACATACACACACACTCACACATAGACACACACACAACCGGAACCCTCGTCGTCGTAAGCGACGGAGTGCCAACAAACCAAGAAAAAAAGAAATTCTTAGTTGAGAAAACAGACGCGGAAGAACCGGTAATAGAAAAATTGTTCCAATTAGTATTAAAAAATGTAAGAATTCAAAGATACGTTTTAAAAAATTACGTAAAAGTCTCTAGAAAATTTCTAAAAAGAAATACGAAATGTTCCAATAATAGTTTTAAACAAATTCATTTAATGACTACTTTAAACCTCTATCTCATTCTTTCCCTCCCTCTCTCTCTATCTCTCTCTCTCTCTCTCTCTCTCTCTCTCTCTCTCTCTCTCTCTCTCTCTCTCTCGCGTGCAAACATGTTATCGAAAAGTTTTGTATTCTTTCTGTCACTGCTTTGTACACCTACTCATGAATGAATGAATGAATGAATTAATTAATATTTAAAATGCTACATATTCAGAATTAGAATATATGTTAAACGAACACGCTTTCTCCAGACTTCGATATATGTTTTTTTTTCCTACTAAAATTAATCCAAGCAATCGATGTTCTTTCACGCCAGACATATTTCATTTTGTTTTTAAAGGCTCCTAAGATTATAATGAATATTGACATGATATAAATACGCCGTCATAACTATATTTTATTAATCTTATAACGTAAACAAATATCTCTGCAATTAAGGCTGACATTTTTATATAATTTTCGGTGGAGAAAATCTTGGAAGAATCGTTTAAATTTGTTCGACAACATAAAAAAAAAAGTGGTGAATGTTGCATAAATAACAAAACTAAGTCGGGTAAGAAGAACCGATAGAGCAAAACAATCAAAGTGGATAATAATACTATCAGTAATATCCTTGTTGTGGGTTCAAATCCAGTACCATATCAACTCCACCATCCACGCTTTCATATATGTATTCGCACACACACGCGGGCACACACACACACACACACACACACACACACACACACACACACACACACACACACACACACACACACACACACACACACACACACATAAACATTATTGTTCCTAAATCCTTCAACAAAAGACATTCAGTAACAGAACCTTAAAGCAAAGATTATTTGCCAACGTAATGTGGCAGTCCTGGCTGGGACGAATATTATTGTTGTTTAGTCCCAAGGAAACATCGTCTCCAGCTGGCTATACGACACACTATCTGTGTCTTTATATTTTCGAACGGTGGTGTTTAGCAGCCTCACCAGGTACAAATCAGTATCTGTGGACGACAGTTTCTGGGTTATTTCTCTTCTTCGGCACAGAGTAACTGTTTCGCTGAGATGGCGCCGCTAAACCCTCGTTCGAATATATATATAATTTTCAAAGTGACACACAGTCACTGATCTAATAAATAGAAACATCATTGCTCCTAAATCTCTCAGAGAGAGACTTCAGTAATAGTACCTTAAAGTAAAGATTATTTGCCAACATAATGTGGAGGTCCTAGATGGGATGAATGTTACTGTTGTTTAGCCACAAGAAACATCATCTCCAGCTGGCTATCCGACATACTATCGGTGTCCTTATATTTTCGAACAGGAGAGTTTAGCACTCCCACCCAGCACAAAAACAATATCTGTGGACGGCAGTTTCTGGGTTATTTCTTATATATATATATATGTATGCATGTGTGTGTGTATATGTTTGTGTGTCTGTGTTTGTCCCCCCAACATCGTTTGACAACCGATGCTGATGTGTTTACGTCCTCGTAACTTAGCTGTTCGGCAAAGGTAACCGAGAAAATAAGTTCTAGGCTTACAAAGAACAAGTCCTGGGGTCGATTTGCTCGACTAAAGGCGATGCTCCAGCATGTCCACAGTCAAATGACTGAAACAAGTAAAAGAATAAAAGAGTATACATACACACACACACATGCATACATACATATATACATACATACATACATACATATATATATATATATATATATATATATATATATATATATATATATATATATATATATATATATATATATATATATAAAAGATAATAAGAGTGAAAAAACTACAGAAGGCTTGTGTTACATGGTTAAAGTATATATTTAAATTATGTCAGAAAAATGTAAGAAAAATGTTATAAAAATGTTATAAAATCTTTTTGGTATATAAACATTGTATTTTGAGAAATAACCGGTTTCAGACTGGAACGAACACAACACAATGAAGTAGAGAAATTTGAAAAGACAACACGAAACCGGTTATTTCTCAAAATAAAATGTTTATATACCAAAAAGATTTTATAACATTTTTATAACATTTTTCTTACATTTTTCTGACATAATTTAAATATATACTTTAACCATGTAACACAAGCCTTCTGTAGTTTTTTCACTCTTATTATCTTTTATACATCCAACCACGTGCTTTCACATACTAACTTTCTCACACACACACACACACACACACACATATATATATATATATATATATATATATATATATATATATATATATATACACACATGCAAATATATATTCATGGAAAGGTGCACAGTGAAATAACCGAGAGAATATAAACCAGTTCAAATATGTTTGTGATATATTTGAACCTCCAAGTGTTTTTCACTGTAGTTTGTCATGGAGAAAATAGTTATGGTTCAAGACTAAAAGGTGTTGAAACAATATAGATAGCTCAGAGAGCTCACTATTGGACTGATGGATGCCGTTCAAACACGTTAGTTCTCTTCAGCATCAGATACCGAGAGAGGCAATTTTGAGCCGATGAAAAAACTTCACAACTTTTATCGAGAATCAGATAATAATAATAATGGCAAATAACGTATATCGTCCCCTAAGCCAGAACAAATTTGTCAGTGGATGTGCGAAGTACTGGCGTAAAGAATACAAACGTAAGACATTGCCTTTCATCCCCTCATGATCGATTAAACAAAGTACCAGTCAATTACACCCCTCAAAATTGCTGACCTCGTGCTAAAATTAGAAAGAATTGTTCAATTCCAGTATATTTATCAAAAGGAAAATAATCTTAAACATTTGTCCTAAGAAGTCGTTTTTATTTAGTGCTTGGGGAGGCTTTTCAGACTGTGGTGTCTTCAGATGTCGTATGTTTGCCTTATCCATACCTAAACGTGACCAGTCAGATGTCCCTACGTATAATATATAATGAGCACTTACTGGTTGTGTGGTAAGAAGCTTGCTTCCCAGCCACATGGTTCCGGGTTCAGTCCCACTGCGTGACATCTTGGGCACGTGTCTTCTACTATAGCCTCGGGCTGACTAAAGCCCTGTGAGTGGATTTGATAGGCGAAAACTGAAAGAAGCCCGTCGTATGTATATGTGTGTGTGTGTGTGTGTGCGTGTGTGTGTTATTTCATTACTACCCACAAGGGGCTACACACAGAGGGGACAAACAAGGACAGACAAACGGATTAAGTCGATTATATCGACCCCAGTGCGTAACTGGTACTTATTTAATTGACCCTGAAAGGATGAAAGGCAAAATCGACCTCGGTGGAATTTGAACTCAGAACGTAGCGGCAGACGAAATACCGCTAAGCATTTCGCCCGGCGTGCTAACTTTTCTGCCAGCTCGCCGCCTTTGTGTGTATGTATGTGTGTATGTATGTGTATTTGTGTGCCTGCATTTGTCCCGCTACCATCACTTGGCATACGATGTTGGTGTGTTTACGTCCCCGTAACTTAGTGATTTGGCAAAAGATACTGATAGGATTAGTACTAGGCTTACAAAGAATAAATTCTGAGGTCGATTTGTTCAACTAAAGGCGGTGCTCCAGCATGGCCGCAGTCAAATGACTGAAATAAGTAAAAGAGTACTTAACTATATAGCTACGTGTTCAAAATTAGAACATAAGATAAACGAACACGCTTCCTCTAGGCTTCGAAATATGTTCTTTTCCTTTTAAAATTAAGCCAAGTGATCGATGTTCACCCAAACCAATGGTATTTCTTCTTACTTTTAGCATTGGTTTTTCTCTGTGTTTGTGTGTGTGTGTGTCCACGCGCGCACGTATTTGCATGTGTGGTTGTGGTGTGTGTGTGTGATGTATATATATGCGTCTTTGTATGTAGCTGTTTCTTTTCGTTTTTTCCTTTCCATTTTCAATTGATGATTTGGTTCATTGCTATAATTCTTATCT
>NC_142933.1:13945327-13987827 GCF_046866305.1 Octopus bimaculoides
AAAAATGTTTGTTTGAAAATTAGCATTTATTTCCTCATGTTGTATAAATGCCAAAATCTTTGATAAATTTGATAAATTTGATAATTTGACATAATTTTGATAAATTATAATAATTGGAAGAACGCCTTTTCTCCTTATATTATTCATAGTGGAAAAAGTATACTATCAGAGTTGTGGTCATATAACGAGTAACTGTATTTTACTCATAATAATTATACGGATTTCTTTTCAATGGATCAAGGGTTAATCCTTTGGAAGACACCTTAGTTATATTTATAAATAAGAAAATTGATACAACTACATAGTTTTACATACCAAAATACATTGATTAATCTCTGCTCGTTGAAGACTTGTATTGAGTCTTCTCTTCTGCAGTTAATTTAAAATCCGACAGGTTGGAAAATAGCACAGAAACCCAATATTATTTCAGGAGTCAGAAATATTAGCTTTGAGAGCCGCTCTTTGGCTCCATCCCTGCAGGGAATATACTAGCGTAGGTTTAAGTCAGTATACAGAGGGGTCTCTATTCAAGAACATAATCTGTTCCGAGCCCCGCTCATTTACCAAATTACTCGTTATATGAGTAATTGAATTATAACTAAATAGGAGTAATCAGTTCTATGCCACACCTAAACTCCACATAAGGGCATGAAATGAGGTCTTATTGTTCATCTACCAATAGTAAATACATAAATATATATGCGTGTACGCGTGCGCGTGTATGTGTACGTGCGTTTTCCTTCTTCGTATAGCTTCAACCCAATTTCAATTATCTTTGCACTGTTCATAAAATGATAAATTCAAGTGCTTACAACTCATAATAATTTTATAGATTAACTACGTATAATATTTAAGAATGTAAGCTAATTTTAAAATAGTGTTTTTAGCAAAAGATATGAGTAATATTACTTTCTTTACAAAATATAGAAATTGCAAATATGGACGTTAACGAAACGTTTGTACAAGCTCTCCCAGCCACTTACGTAGTATGTTGTTCAAATTCCAATTCGTTGGCTGAATAAAACTTACTCCAGAAAATTTATTCGCTATACAAATCATCCATTAAGTGTACCGTTCATATAGGTAGTGCTAGTACTTATACACGTTCATGATCTATTCGTAGTTTATCATTCAAATTTCAATCCACTAAACCAGAGGTCACCAAACTACAGCCCGCGGGCAGGATCCAGCCCGCGAGTTCAGCTCATCCGGCCCGCTACGGCACTGAACCTTTTGTGTAAGTACCTGTAATGAGAGTTCATTTGCCTCTGGTATGGCATCAGTGTTGTAACAACTTATGTCTGTGAGCAAATATTTTCAAAAACTGAGGTATGGGAAGTCAGTACGTAGAACACGGTTGACTATTGAATGTTTGAAAGTAGTTCTCTTGGTTGGATGCAGCAATTCCACAGCAAAGATGGATGATATCTTAAAAGCTAAACAACAGTTTCATAAGCCTCACTAACCTTTTTTTTGCTGCTTAGTTTGTGAGATTCTGATGTGTGCGCAATGGTGTGATATATCTTATTGTTAACGTCGCCATATTTGATAACTTTTTGGTAAATATATTGTCTTTATTTTTTGTATAGTCACTGTATTGTATTGAACAAAACAGGAATGCGGCCCACGCTCGTCATTCTCTCAGTTATGTGGCCCGCCGTGAAAGAAGTTTGGCGACACCTGCACTAAACTAACTAAATCCCACTCACCAATATGCATGCGTCGTCTGCTCGTATTTCACTGATCAAATTTCAGCTCGTTTTGTACGGTAAATTTTCTTCAGAAAGTCCGCTGGTCATTCAATTTGTTAGTTTAGAGAATCCATTCGTATATGTGTACCCCAATGCATGTTTTTAGTTATACAATACAATAGATCCACTTCAAAATGACATTGCATAAAATTGACCACGTGATAAATAAATGCTTGCCAGATGTTTTAGTGAGGTGAATTTATCGATTGGCCTTGACATTTGTTAATGGTCACTGTAAAATATTTCCTTACAAGCTGTTTGTAAGCTCTTTAATTCGATATTGCTCTAGTTGAATACCAACAAACAGAGTGGTGAGGATTATATTCGTTATTTTAATCCATTTTAGACGTTGGAAGGTATTCATAATCGATTGAGACAGACAGATAAGGGGAGACGATGGAGGTGGAAGCGGCATAAGCGATTAAGAAGGGTTTGTACAGAAACTAATATTTAAATCTCTCTGTCATTTCCCCAACGCTCTCTCTCTCTCTCCCTCTCTCTTCTCTCTCTCACTCTCTCTCTCTCTCTCTCTCTCTCTACACACACACACACATATATATATATATATGTGTGTGTGTGTGGAAGCGCGTGACTTAGTAGTTAGGGTGTCAGCATCATGATCGTAAGATTGTGGTTTCGATTCCTGGACCAGGCCACGCGTTGTATTCTCCAGTCCACTCAGCTGGCAAAAATGAGTAACGCTGTGATGGACTGGGAACACATACGCCATTGAAACCAGGAAACCGGGCCCATGAGCCTGGCCAGGCTTTAAAAGGGCGCAACTATTTTTTATTATATATATATGTATGTATATATACACGTACACACACACACATACACAAATATATATGACGGTCTCTCCCATCAGTTTCGTCGTATGAGGATCTGACAACCCACTGTTTCTTTATCAGTCACAATGCTTATCTCGAATGTGACATTTGAGTCCCGCCAACGATTTGCAAAATAAGCTCGCAGATGCTGCAAGCATGAGGATTACAGGGCAGTGTAGATGGTATTGTATTTGCAGCCGCTTTTCTCCTTTGCCTTGCAACCCTAAGCTTGTTACCGTTGGTTGCAACAAAGTTTCTAATACCATTTTGACACAATGATCGCCATTTTGTTCGCCCCAAAGCTGTTCGCTCAAAGGTGTTTTGAGCTATCTTCACAGCTGAGAGGTAACTCTTCGGCTTGTCCTTTTATGTGAGCTATGATCAACCAACATTCCCTACGTTCAAGCTGGCTGTACGTGAGGACTTTGGGTATCCTTTCGTCACTCATTCTGATGGCATGGCCAACCTAGTACAATTGCGACTGCATAAGGAAGCTCTCGATTCCACCAATCTTACACTTGCGGAACAGGTCGACATTAGAAACTGTCTTTTAATGAATAGCCGAGGGGACGCTGAAAAGTTCCTGGCTATGGGTAAAAGAAAATACAGAAGGATCAGTTAATTATAATTTTATTCAACATATTCCCCTCTCAGTTTCACCCACTTATTGCAATTGTCCATCAGTTTTTCTAAGCCCTGTAAAAGAACTCTGAATGTTGAGCCTCCAATCAGGCCTTTCGTGATAGCCTTAAAGCCTGGAACTTTCCAGCACCCTCTCATATATATGTATGTGTTTATGTATGCATGTATGTATTCATATCGTATATATGTGTGTGTGTGCGTGTGTGTATGTGTATTTACATGTTTCTGTGTACATCGATACCAGTCTAACCCTCTCTCTCTCTCTCTTTCTATATATATATATATGTATATATATATATATATATATATATATATATGTATATATATATATATATATATATATATATATATATATATATATATATATATATATATATATATATATATATATATATATATATGTATATGTATATATATATATATATATATATATATATATGTATATGTATATATATATATATATATATATATATATATATATATATATATATATATATATATATATATATATATATATATATATATATATATATATCTGTCTTCCTCTATCTTCCCATCTACCCTTCTGTCCTGGCCTCTACTTCACTGTTTCTGTCCCTTCCTCCTTGTTCCACTTCCTCCCTCCACCATCCTCTCTGCTCTCGTGTGACCTGTGGTCAACTTTCTTTTCACTCCAGCCGCTGTGAAGGCAAGACAAACTACTAGCGTTCTACCTCAGATTTGCGTTTGGCCATACGGCTTTTGAATGTTGTTTTCACTGTCCATTTTTTCCTGTCTTGGTTTGTGTTTGCCACCTTGGAATCTTCTGTGTAGTGGGTTGATCCACTACTCTTCGAAACGTCTAGATAGAATAGAGACAGCTGATGAAGGGATATTCCAGGTGGCTTTCCGTTTTCCTATGTGTTCGTTCCGTTGTCTGTAGTTTATTGTTCTAACGTCCTGTACCCTGATATGCATGTATATACACATGTAGATGTAAGTATGTACATATATGTGTGTATACATGTATATATATTCTTTGTATTATTACATTATTGAACGCACACGTCCTTTTCTGCAAGTAAGTCTACTATTATTCTGACGTGACTATCTTTCTATCTATCTATCTATCTATCTGTCTATCTATCTATCTATCTTTCTATCTATTTATCTATCTGTCTTCCTCCATCTTTCTATCTATACCTCTGTCCTGGCCTCTACTTCACTGCTATACCCTTCTGTCCCTTCCTCCTTGTTCCACTTCCTCCCTCCACCATCCTCTCTATCTATTTATCTATCTGTCTTCCTCTATCTTCTCATCTACCCCTCTGTCCTGGCCTCTACTTCACTGCTTCTGTCCCTTCCTCCTTGTTCCACTTCCTCCCTCCACCATCCTCTCTGCTCTCGTGTGACCTGTGGTCAACTTTCTTTTCACTCCAGCCGCTGTGAAGGCAAGACAAACTACTAGCGTTCTACCTCAGATTTGCGTTTGGCCGTACGGCTTTTGAATGTTGTTTTCACTGTCCATTTTTTCCTGTCTTGGTTTGTGTTTGCCACCTTGGAATCCTCTGTGTAGTGGGTTGATCCACTACTCAGGAAGAGACTATTCTAGAGTACGTTCTGTCTTGTCTTCGAAACGTCTAGATAGAATAGAGACAGCTGATGAAGGGATATTCCAGGTGGCTTTCCGTTTTCCTATGTGTTCGTTCCGTTGTCTGTAGTTTATTGTTCTAACGTCCTGTACCCTGATATGCATGTATATACACATGTAGATGTAAGTATGTACATATATGTGTGTATACATGTATATATATTCTTTGTATTATATATATATATATATATATATATATATATATATATATATATATATATATATATATATATATATATATATATATATATATATATATATATATATATATATAAATATATATGTATGTATATGTGTATCATGTGTATACTCACGTTGATGAGTTGATGATGTAATAACTTTTCAATTTTCGGGAGAGCTTGAAATAATTGTTCATTGGAACAGTGGATCTCGAAGCTATAAAGATATATGTATATCTATAAACATACATATATGCATACATACAGACAGATAGATAGATAGATAGATAGATAGATAGATAGATAGATATCTTTTTATTATAGCCACACAGGGCTAAATACAGAAAATGGACAAATTACAAAGTAGAGCTTTTCTTAGGGTGGGGGATAATTTCGATCAAAAGGGATCGCGGGAAGAGCGCACATACACACACACACACACACACACACACACACACACACACACACACACACACACACACACACACACACACACACACACACGAGCAGACTCAGTTTCGTGAGAAGAAAACAGTTGAAATGTGAAGCTGAACCGTTCTGAAGTTTCTTTACAATACTATATTTACTTAACGAATTTTATTGGCCGGTTTCTGTATTACTCAGTACTTTCTCTCCTCTATTCCTCCGACACTAACGCCCCCGCCGCCAACACAACCACCACCACTACCCGATTTTCTTTCTTTTTTTTTTTTTGACATTTAATTTTCCTAAAGCTATACATCCCTTGAAGTGACCTTTCAAATGAAATAACAGCTTATGTAACAGTCGACACAGGAAAATGATGTTACACGTGAAACCTACTAAGTCAGCGAGTTCAAAAAATGATAAACGCAATCACCAGTAAATGTATGCCATATATGTAACAGTCACATGATGGTTGAGTGTTGTTCGTGTTTAAACAAATAGCAACAGCTATTCCTGTCGTACGGCTTGAACCGGTAAAGTTGTTAGGGTTTCAAATACTTTGCCTTCAATCTTTACGGAAATCGATAAATAAAGACGTGCTGAACCTCTCTCTCTCTTTTTCTGTCTGTCTTTCTCTCTCTCTGTATATATATATAATATATATATAATATATATATATATATATATATATATATATATATATATATATATATATATTTAAATGAAATATTCAAACACTGAGATTTGAAGTTAGATGTCATTACTGTTCATATCATCTGTGGATAAATTCAAAATTTGATGATATCACCAGTAGTAGCATTGGTGGAACGCAGTTATGATAGCTTTAAGGAGCTATGAAATATCGTAATGATGCTTAATGAGCATCTACCTGCTAGAAATAAGAGCCAAGTCTTAAATAATCCACCGTAGCGCACCAATATAACAGAGAAAAACAGTATGCGAGGAAAACAGACCGAATTAAAACATTTAACAACACAAATAAAAATATTATGCAATTACGGATATCCACAAACCAGGTTTCTGCTTTTGGTTATTCAACCTTGAGCTTCGTCAGTGTGGACCACCAGTTTATATATATATATATATATATATATATATATATATATAACGTCGACCACTAACGTGGACAATTAATGCGCTAGAAATAGATCACATCTTGTGTCTATTAAGACATCCGAAACCGGTTCCTGTTTAAGAATGCTTTTTTAGGTGATTTTAAATGTCTTGCCCGCTCACGTTTTGGTATGCTGGTATATTTCATGTTGAGAACAATTTAGGTCTTAATAGACACAAGATGCGATCTATTTCTAGCGCATTAATTGCCCACGTTAGTGGTCGACGTTATTTTTTTAAAATGTACCTTAATCCCCTGAGATTGCAGATAATATTTCTGAATCTCTTTGATTCTTTAGATGTGCTGGCCTCCTGATAATTAATCGATATTAATAAATATATGAATAATTACCAGATTTTATAATTATATATATATATATATATATATATATATATATATATATATATATATATATATATATATATATATATATATATATATATATATATATATATATATATATATATATATATATATATATATATATATATATATATATATATATATATATATATATATATATATATATATATATATATATATATATATATATATATATATATATATATATATAGGTGCAGGAGTGGCTGTATGGTAAGTAGCTTGCTTACCAGTCACATGGTTCCGGGTTCAGTCCCATTGCGTGGCATCTTGGGCAAGTGTCTTCTACTATAGCCTCGGGCCGACCAAAGCCTTGTCAGTGGATTTGGTAGACAGAAACTGAAAGAAGCCCGTCGTATATATGTATATATATATATATATTTATATATATATGTGTGTGTTTGTGTGTCTGCGTTTGTCCCCCTAGCATTGCTTGACAACCGATGCTGGTGTGTTTATGTCCCCGTCACTTAGCGGTTCGCCAATAGAATAAGTACTAGGCTTACAAAGAATAAGTCCCGGGGTCGATTTGCTCGACCAAAAGCGGTGCTCCAGCATGGCCGCAGTCAAATGACTGAAACAAGTAAAAGTGTAAAAGAGTAAAAGTGTATACATACACACGCACATATTTGCGTGTGTATGTGTATGTGTGTGTTCCTCTCTCTCTCTCTCTCTCTCTCTCTCTCTCTCTCTCTCTCTCTCTCTCTCTATCTATCTATCTCTATCTCTCTCTCCCTCTCTCTCTCTCTCCCTCTCTCCCTCTCTCTCCCTCTCTCTCTCTCTCCCTCTCTCTCTCTCTCTTCCTCTAATTATCAAAGGTCAGGTGCATAGTAACATAAATAAATATTCGTAATTATGCAAACGCCAAACGAATTTCCGACTTAGCCAATTCGCTTAGAATTGACTTTATTGAGAATTCTCTACCACTCATCACTTTTAAAACATTTGGATGCTTTGATACTTCCACGAATCCTTAAGTATCTGTATAATACATTGAATAATGTAATCGGGATCTAGTTCAAAACGGGGGCACCAGTATTTTCTTAACGAAACACTAACGAAACACTTCGAAACTTGGGACACTGGTAGAATGTGTCATATAAAACATCTTTTACTCTTAGTCTTCTTAACAAAAAAACGTACAGCGCAAGTTATTCTATGTTAAAGATGTCGTATTTCTGTAATTTCAACCAATCACTGACGTCTATTCAGCTGAATAGAGTTACTGCTGGGCGGTCATAAAAATGTTATTCCCTGTGACATATTTCATCCGGTTTGATCGTAATTTATACGCATATATTGTTTATATAATAAATTACGCTGTGTGTATCTATGTGTGTAACAATTTTAGGGTTCGGATTCTAGAGTTAGGGTTAGTTTTAGGGTTAGGGTTAGGGGATTAATACGATATACACCGTTACAGCGCTAACTGTTTTCAACTGAATAGACGTTAGTGATTAGTAGAAATTATCGAAATAAGACAATCTTTTACATGAAATAAATTCGAATACAAAAATTTTTTTCTGTTCTATAACACAAAATAGATAAGTATACGAAGTTTGAAAGTCTTTCAGTACCAAAAACACTACATAAAACATAAATGAAAACTGGTGCCCCCGTTTTGAACAAGATCCTGTAATCGTTGATACTTTAAGGCTAAAACAAATAAATAATAATGACAAATAATATAACGGAATGGTTGGAGTTAAAGCAACTTTGATTATATGTATTTTACCTGAAGAATGACCTGGAATTGAGCATTAGTAAAAGCGGCACCAGTGATGGTAGCAGTAATGTGTGTAACCTTATCGCTTAGTGCAGTGGTTCTTGATCTTTTCACTACGATGGACCCCTTTTATTTAAATGAATTTTCCCATGGACCCCGAGATATTGAAATGTCTGTCAGCTTTACGTGTTCACGAACCCCCAGCACTACCTTTGTGGACCACCAGGGATCCACGGACCACAGGCTGGGAACCACTGGCTTAGTGTGTTTATATATATATATATGTCATAAATGACGAAGCGGTGAGAAAAAAAGACAGTATTTGTGAATCAAAGCCGAAATTGCTGGCCTTCTGCCAAAATTTGAAATCAGTATTATTTTGAGGTTTTAGACTAGTAAGGGAGATAAATTTCATTTTGATCTCATTACTGAAACAATCCTTACTCTACTTACAAACACTAAAACTAACGACATCACTTTGTACTATAAGCACAAGGCCTGAAATTTGGGGGGAGGAGATAAGACGATTACATCGACTCCAGTGCTCAACTAGTACTGATTTCATCTCCTACGAAAGGCAAAGTCGACCCTCGGCAGAATTTGAACGCAAAACATAAAGACAGACGAAAGGTTGCTTAGCATTTTATCCGATGTACTAACGCTTCAGCCAGCTCACAGCCTTAAATGATAATGCGAAAGCTTGAGCCAGGCGACCAAAACTCTGAGGAAAGTCGTTACTTGTTGCTTGAGAAAAATATCAGCTAAGCAACAGCTTCATTTCATTAGACACTGCATCTCACTGAAAGTTTGCTCGATAATAATAATCTTTTCTACTAAAGGCACAAGGCCTGAAATTTTGGGGGAGAAGACTAGTCGATTACATTGACCCCAGTTTTTCATTCATACTTAATTTATTGACCCCGAGACAATGAAAAGCAAAGTCGACCGCGTTGGAATTTGAACTCACAATATAAAGACGGACGAAATGCCGCTAAGCTTTTCGCCCGACGTGCTAGCGATTCTACCATAATAATAATATGTAAAGAAACATAGAGGCCATGCCAGGGCTCAAAACACTACATACAACCCACAAAATGGCTCTGTTAGAATCAGCCTACTTCTAAGGTGGCGGGCTGGCAGAAACGTTAGCACGCCGGGCGAAATGCTTCGCGGTATTTCGTCTGTCTTTACGTTCTGAGTTCAAATTCCGTCGACTTTGCCTGTCATCCTTTCGGGGTCGATAAATTAAGTACCAGTTACGCACTGGGGTCGATGTAATCGACTTAGTCCTTTTGTCTGTCCTTGTTTGCCCCCTCTATGTTTAGCCCCTTATGGGCAATAAAGAAATAAGAAACGTTAGCACGCCGGGCGGAATGCTTAGCGGTATTTCGTTTGTCTTTTGGCACATAGGTAGATCACATGCCCTGAAGTTCAAATAAGGCCGGGTTACTTCTACTGTAACAGGTAACGCCGAGCTGGCAGAAACGTTAGCACGCCGGGCAAAATGCTTAGCGGTATTTCGTCTGCCGTTACGTTCTGAGTTCAAATTCCGCCGAGGTCGACTTTGCCTTTCATCCTTTCGGGGTCGATAAATTAGGTACCAGTTACGCACTGGGGTCGATGTAATCGACTTAATCCGTTCGTCTGTTCTTGTTTGTTCCCTCTATGCTTAGCCCCTTGTGGGCAATAAAGAAATAAGTATTTCGTTTGTCTTTACGTTCTGAGTTCAAATTCCGCCGAGGTCGACTTTGCCTTTCATCCTTTCGGGTTCGATAAATTAAGTGCCAGTTGCTTACTGGAGGTCGATCTAATCGACTGGCCCCACCTCCTGGGCCTTGTGCCTAGAGTAGGAAAAGATCAGCTTACTTCTTGTGCAAGACACTATCAATTCAGTTAAATAACTCCTGATTCAATATAATAACTCAAGTAGAACAATCTTCGCACACAGCACAAACCCTACACAATAAAAAACAACACAACACGTACAAGATTAAGGCCTACAGTCAGTAATTAGATACCTGTAACTAACAATTCTATTATTCTCTAGTTCAAATACAACAATAAATAAAATAAAACATAATAAATAAAAGTAATTTAACGACCCATTTAAGAGACTGGTCCCAGTCGATAGTACCTAATTGTCTCGATTAGTTTTGTCTTTTGATTCCTCTTGGACTATTTGTCTATCTTCTATCGAGAGCAGGAAGCAAAGACGAGATTAATATTTATATGAATAAGTAATAACAAGGCGGGGCGCAATGGCCCAGTGGTTAGGGCAGCGGTTGGAGGATCGCGGTTTCGATTCCCAGACCGGGCGCTGTGTGTGTTTATTGAGCAAAAACACCTAAAGCTCCACGAGGCTCCGGCAGTGGGTGGTGGTGACCCATGTTGTACTCTTTCGCCCCACCTTTCTCTCACTCTTTTTTCCTGTTTCTTCAGTAACGCTGCGATGGACTGGCGTCCCGTCCAGCTGGGGGGAACACATACGCCATAGAAACCAGGAAACTGGGCCCATGAGCCTGGCTAGGATTTAAAAGGGCGCATAATTAAAAATAATAAAATAACAAAGCATCGGATATAATTTGAAAGCCTAAAAACTTTTGGTACAAAACTAGGACGAATTAATGTTGATATTAAATACTACAACCATTAATTTCATGCAAAAAGTTACAAAAAGAAAAAGAAGAAACTCTCTACCATGTGTCTATGTGTTACGGGCAACGGCTTTACCTGTTACAGTAGAAGTAACCCGGCCTTATTTGAACTTCAGGGCATGTGATCTACCTATGTACCAAAAATCATTAAAATCGATTGGACGGTGTGGAAGGAGTTAGAGTAACCCCAAACACATACGCAGACACAATTACACATTTATGTATATAGATTCGATTTTTGATAATTTGGGAATGGTATAAAGTTATTTTGACCGATTGGTGTGTTTATTCATTATACCTTTCAAATTAGATACTGGAAATTGCTTATTTCTTTATTGTCCACAAGGGGCTAAACATAGAGGAGACAAACAAGGACAGACAAAGGTATTAAGTCAATTACATCTCCCTTTCTCTCTCTCTCTCTCTCTCTCTCTCTGATTTCGCTAAAATGATAAATTCTAACGCCCACAACTCAAATATGCTTATAGATCAAACACGTGTAAAGCTGGTTTTAAAATGCGAAAATAACACAAAATATCGATTTTTCAGCATCCCCTAACCTAAAAAAAAAGAAAAAACACTTTTAACATCAAAGATTCTGAGTTTCTGATCTTTTTTAAAATAAAATCATTTTTTGTGAAACTGATTTGCGTATTTGCAACGAAAGTACTCGTTTCCATAAATCTGTTTCGTTTTAGTATTTGAATTGTGTAAATATATATTTTGTTTATATGAAGGAAGTGCATCTAAATACAAAGCAAAATCTATTAATATATTTGAAATATATTGAAATACAAGCGAAATATATTTATTATACAAAACAAAATATATCAGCGAGTCTCTGATGCTATTTATAAATTGTGATCTTTGGTAGTTGTTATAAATTTCGGAAAACAGTTATAATTGTAATAACATTAGCTTCAAATACTTTACGGCGAGCTGGCAGAATCGTTAGCACGCCGGGCGAAATACTAAACTGTATTTCGTCTGTCTTTACGTTCTGAGTTCAAATTCCGCCCAGGTCGACTTCGCGTTTCATCTTTTATAAATCGGTAAATTAAGTACCAGTTTCGTACTGGGGTCGGTCTAATTGACTGACTTCCCCTCCCCCAAAACTTTGGGCCTTGTGCCTAGAGTAGAAAAGATTATTAGTTTCAAATTTTGGCACAAGGCCGGCAATTTTCGGAAAGGGGCTATAATCGAATACAACGACCGCGGTTCTGAACTGGTACTTATTTCATCTACCCCTGAAAGGGATGAAAGGCAAAGTCGACCTCGGCAGAATTTGAACTCAGAACGTTAAGATGTAAGAAATACCGCTAAGCATTTTACCTGGTCTACTAACGATTCTGCCAGCTCGCTACCTTAGTTATAATTCTAAAAATGATAATGGTAATAATAATTCTTTTGTTTGCCACCAGGGGGGACGAATATTTGAGGAGAGAGATTTAAGATGAGAGTTAATTGAAATCATAATGGGGTAGAATGAAATTGATTTAAAATAACCCCGGTGATAATTTGAAATCGATCTCATCATACCCCGCCAGGAATCTGAACGTAATTTAAAGTTACCGGGACATAAGCTGAATTTACTGTACCGGTTAAACAAGAGATTGCCTGCCATGCGAGTTTTTCAAATTAGACACCACAAACTGTTTCTAAAATTCA
The DNA here is from genome assembly GCF_046866305.1 of Octopus bimaculoides. NCBI lineage: Eukaryota > Metazoa > Mollusca > Cephalopoda > Octopoda > Octopodidae > Octopus > Octopus bimaculoides. The sequence continues at coordinate 13,958,350 of NC_142933.1, forward strand.
AACTATATCATTTCATCGCAACGAGATAATATTATCAGTCATTTCGTGCTAGCACAGTCGGTATTCTAGTTGTGTACAACAGAGCAAGTTGTCCAATCCTGGTTCAAAGTTTGCAACGATCGATAATCCCATAAATCAAATTATGTATTAAATTATAAGATTCCATTGCAAATAATACAAGACTTTACAAGCATCAGTTTGATAAAGAAAGATTAATGCGTCCAATGACGGAATTTTAATCTCATATTTACTTTGTTGCCTCGTGTGATATAAGTGGGGCGAATCTCATTATCTTATTGTTTTGTTGCCCAAATTGATGGGGGATTTCTTTAAAGCTTAGTCGGTGACGATGCATGGATAAGTGGTTAGCGTGTTGTACTAACGACCGCGAGATCGTGGTTTCGATTTCCAGACCGTAAGGTACGTTGTGTTTTTGAGCAAGACGCTTCACTTCACATGGATCTGAGATCTCTTTGACGTCTGACATGTGGCACACTGTGCACCTGTACTGGGCAATGTGAATTTGACAGAGGGAGTGAGCTGATGTGCAGTACAAACATTTAATCACTATAAATTTAAAAAAATCTGTGCGGAATACACTGTCGTCTTCGACAAGAAATTCCATCATCATAGTCCGTCGGTCAGTGCAATACAACAGTTATCTAAGTCCCCGTGACTGATAGGATGAAGAGAGGAAGTTATTCATTGACCAAAAACTTGTACAGTCATCTTGCAATAGATGGAACTCCACAAAAGACACCCGTAGATAAGTAGTGTTCAGCAAGGTGACAGATTAAATCTACTACTTTATATCTAGCTTATAACGTCTTGTAGCATTTGCAAATGAATCTCAAGTATAAGTTCGTAATATTTAGGGTTAATACTTGTGTGCAGAGAAATTGATATCTCACCAGGCGCTGAAATAGCTCCATCGCTGCTTCTGTTCCTACCACCACAGCACCAGAGCTCCCATCAATTTAGGCGACAAAACTCCCGCACATCAGCAAGAGTTTTGTTGAGTTAGATGATGTGACTCTGGGCCAAATGTTTTTATCATCCTCAGTGCTTGTTCTTGTTGCACCACTCATCCTCCATCTTGAACTAGATGTAATGGTTTGCTTTCTTAGCGACTACTGATATTTTACAAGCAGAATCTTTTCTTTCCTTCGCAGTTAGCCCAACATTTCTGATCGTATATTAATGTTTGTCCCAGGAGAGTTAGTAATGTAAGCGAAACGGATGCATTTAACTGTAACTGTAACTGAATCGTGAACTAACACAGTCGAGGATTTACAGAACCAAAGTACAAAGAACCAATTAACAAGTATTTGCAGAAATGACACTTCATTGGGAATACACGTGGGTTTCACTATATACTCAAATATTAGTATATTACTGATATTTATTATATCGACAAAAAATACATCAACGAGGTGGGAAGGGCTTTATGTTGTCACTAGCTCTGATAGAAACTATAGCTAAATCTCCCTAAAGTTAAACGCCATCGTATTAAGCAAGTAATAACACATTAAATAACATAGTCTTAGATTGGTCTTAAAAGACAGGATCGTTACGGCTGGAATGCTTTCGATCAAAGTTAATCTGGAACTAAGCAACAACAGCTAAAGAAATATGGAATGTAACGTGAATTGCAGAGAAATTATTTGGACTCGGAACACGAAGCTTTGTATAAGATATCAAAACCTTTAATTAATTATTTTGCATAAGGATACAAATTTACCGTGGAAAGTGGAGTAAGAATATGGGGCGTTCATGCTTTTCTGATGTCGATTAGCAATGTAAATGAAAAGGGCCTTGCTCAATGGAATTCTTTTGCTCTGAGGAATTCAACAATTACATGATATTAATTCTTAAAGGATCTTGCCAGTGGCGTAGAGTGTGGCACCCAGAACAGCCCTTGAAATTACCGTTCCACCCGCAGGACCCTAAGCCTACAGACTTATCTAGTAGACCCAAAAGTGTCGCCTGGGGCTGACCACTCTGTTCGCCCAATCCACACCCTAGCTACACCACTGGATCCTGCTATAATGGTCGGAGATCATAAAATGATGCAAGCTAGCAAAACATTCATTAACTACAAATTGTTCGTGCAGAGTTTGATAACTCGAAGGACTGAGTCGTCGACAAGAGTAAAGTATCAAGTCTTCAACACAGCACAACACCAGAGACATATACGAACCAATCAGTCCGACATGCTATCGTCTGCATTAACTTCGAAATTACACGATAAAAGTAAATCATTGAAGTATATAAATAAGTGAGTTAGAGACAAAACCGAATCCTGAGATACACTAGGGTTGATATAACGTGGTTCAGAAAGATCTCCGTCACTACTCGCCGATACAGGAGGTCTAAACGGGTGATGAGAAAGGGAAGAATATTTCAGTTAGACTCAACATCACAACTGAGAAACTTTGTCTCTATTGGGCTATCAGATAAATTCGTTCATTATTTATTTAGTTATTTATTTATTTCCAACATGGTACTTCATTGTCACATGTCTGAAATAAATGGAAATTTATTCAAATTTCAAAAATGAAAATAGAAGTTATAGAAGAAGAAAAGGGCTAAAAGAGAAAAACAAAACACGATACAAAAATATTACAGTTCTATATTTAAGAGATGAGGAATTATGTACATTATTTACATTATTTACATTTGATGGATATTTGTCTTCATCTTGTTTGTTGTTAACACAACATTTCGGCTGATATACCCTCCAGCCTTCATCAGGTGTCTTGGGGAAATTTCAAACCTGGTTTCTCGTTCCTAAGGTATTTTTCGCTTATTATTATTATCATTATTATTATTATTATCATTATTATTATTATCATTATTCAGGTCACTGCCTGGAATCGAACTCGGAATCTTGGGAGCTAGCGCTCTTAACCACTACGCCATATGCCCTCGTAATGTTGGGGTCAGTAGACAGCGGTCTTAACCACTACGCCATATGCCCGTGGGCATATGGCGTAGTGGTTAAGAGCGCGGGCTCCCAAGATTCCGAGTTCGATTCCAGACAGTGACCTGAATAAAAATAATAATAATTATTATTATTATTATTATTGTCATTATTATTATTATTATTATTATTATTATTATTATCATTATTATTATTATTATTATGATAGGGAAAAATACCTTCGAAATGAGAACCCAGGTTCGAAATTTCCCCAAGACACCTGATGAAGGCTGGAGGGTACATCAGCCGAAAAGTTGTGTTAGCAACAAACAAGATGAGGACAAATATCCATCAATCGTAAATAATGTAAATAATGTACGAAAATATTATATTTTTAATTCAAATAACATTAGAAATGGTTAACATTTTTAACACTCTGACAGAAAAAAAAAGAACAGAAAAAAGCGAACGAATTTATCTGACAGCATAATATATACCGTAAGCAATAGTTTGTGCACTATACATTTGGTTCTATCATTCTTTCTGTCTTGTCTTACATAATAAATACTCTACTAAATAAACAATTGAAATGTATAGGTTCAAGTTCGAAAGATTTCACTATAAACAGAATTGTTTACGCTCGCAGTAAATTAATAGTTTCTGGGTCATCTTATCTGACGCCTTGTGTACTTTAATAGAATAACACACATACATATGCACACATACTCGAACACACAGGCACACATACACGCACAAACACACATGTACAAACGCACATACAGAACACACACATATGCACCTACATTCGTAGATAGGTACACGCAAGCGTGCGTACGTGCATTCGTACACGCGAATGTATTTATTTATAGTCATACTACCGATTATATAAGACACTTAACGCGCGCGCGCACGTATACACACACGAGACTGTGAATATATCAATAGATAGATAGATAGATAGATAGATAGATAGGTTTCTTTATTAGCCACACAGGGCTCAACACAGAGGGGACAAAATACAAATGTAGAGTTTTTCTTTTCGAGGGGGTCGAAAACAAAGCAGAAAAAAAACAAAAGTGGGGACAACGATGAAAAAAAAAAAAAAAAAAAAAAAAAAAAAAAAACATCGCAAAACGTTTGGGGTATTTACAAAAAATACGAAATAATACAAAAATTCCCAATAAATGGGGAGGTTATCCGTGGAAAGAAAAACCTACGAAAAGACCACGGTAACCTCGGTCTTTAGCGTCACAGTTTGTTAAATAAAATTTCTCTGTTTACAAAATTTTAAAACGTTTTATAGAATCATGGTCAAGGTGGCTTCGTCATTTATACGTGCCATTCTTGCTACATGTATCCATCTTTTTTCGAAACATTTGCTAGACAACACTTGCCTCTCTACTCTCACCTTCCTTTTCAAGTGATACTTGAAAAAGTTGATGAGAGATTGACCAGAGAGGAAAGTATTTGTCTCTAATCCTTTCAGACGCGTCCACCAGATGCATTCTTTGGCCATAGCCACAAGTACGATAAATACAGCTCTTCCTTCCCGTTTAAAGGAAGGAGGCGTGACGATATTGACGATAGACTCGGTTGATAAACCGACTCGTCCCACACGCGACAGCAGTCGTTCGACATAAGCCCACAGCTCCGAAATGGTTGGACACTGCACGAGTGCGTGCAGAACGGTTTCATCGCTCTGACCGTATCTCGGGCAGGTCGGCCCCGCATTTCGCGAGCCGTGTCTATAGAGCTTATCCCGAACGGGTAGCGCCTCTCGGTAACACTGCCAGGCCAGGGATCTCTGGAAGTTGTCCATAGGTCCCGGCCCGAAAGTCGTCCTGAACAGGCGGGTCAGGTATTCCTCGTCGACGCCCAGGTTCGCCCCGAGATCGTCGTCGTACCTGCCCTCCACTAATCCCCTATAGAATGACTTCGTTGTGATGCAGCCGCTCAAGGTCGACCCGGGACGGCAAAGTTGTTGCAGAGCAACGCGACACTCACGGTGCCATTCGCCATTCCTCGGCCTCTTTTTGATCCACGACTGCAGCTCGGTCATGGAGACGAGCTGCGGGAAAGAGCGTCGCACAAACGGCGACCACACCTGCTCACCGTCGTCTACGTAGAGCCGGAGATGTCGCAGTCTCAGCGCATGTCTGCGCATCATCAACCACGGCATGCCCAGCCCTCCTTTCAGCGGGTGTTGGCAACAAACGGATCGCCTCACCATCGGAACGCTTCCTTTCCACAAAAAGCGGAAGAGGATGCGCTCCATTTCGGTGATGGCGCGATCGGGACAAGGCACGACGGTCAGGCGGTATTCGATGACGGACGCGATGTACGCGTTCGCCACCTCCGCCCGACCTTTTAGGGACAGCTTCCTCTCGGACCATTGCCGGCAGAGAGTGGCCACCCTACTCGTTATCTCGTCCCAGTTCTTCTCCGTTTGCAGGTCCGGACCGAACCAGACTCCGAGCAACTTGACCGGACCGTCCGTCCAGCGTCCCACTACTGAGGCGCTGCCGGACGGTATGGGCTTGCTTCTCCAGGTGCCGAGCAGCAAACCCACCGACTTATCCCGGTTGATTTTCGCTCCCGTCACCGCTTCGTAGTCTTTCAGCGTCTCGCCGACAAGCTCGATGTGCTCGTGGCTAGACGCTATGACGGTGGCGTCGTCCGCGTATGCCGACACGCTCGTCCCGCACCCCAGTTCTCGCGGGATGCCCCTCAGCGTCGCCAGCTTCCGCAGTAGTGGCTCGAGAGTCAATACGTACAGGAGCGGCGACAGGGGGCATCCCTGACGAACCGAACGTGCAATGTCGAAGGGTCCCGATAGACGTCCATTGACGCGAACAACCGAACGGATGCCTGTGTACAAGGCAGCCATCCAGCCGCGGAAAACGGGACCGAAGCCGGCCGCTTCGAGGACGGCCTCCAAGTATCGATGGTCTACCCTATCGAAAGCTTTCGATTGATCCAAATTGATCAGGGCCCCACCCATGCCAGGTTCCTTAACTACCCTCTCTATGATGTAGCGCATCAGATGGAGGTTGTCATGGATGCTCCGGCCCGGCACGGCGCACGTCTGCTCCGTGCCGACCAGTTTCTCGATGACAAGCGCCAACCGCTTGGCTAACACCTTGGCCAAAATTTTCATGTCTGCATTGAGCAGAGTGATGGGCCTAAAGTTATCTATGGCGTCCCCCTTGTTTGGATCTTTCTTCAGCAGCGTTACCGCTCCTCGGCTCACAAAACCGGGAATGCTCCCGTTCTGCTGCCAGTTGCAGTACACGACCGCCAAGACTTCTCCAAACAAGTCTGGCATACAGTTGTAAAGCTCGTAGGGCAGACCATCCAAACCCGGAGATTTGTCCGTCGAGCAACCCGCCATCGCGTCCCTCACCTCCTCCGCCGTGATGACCCCTTCGCAGCACTCCGCCTCTCTTGCCGAGAGTCGTGGCAAGCTGTGCAGGTAGGCACTAAAGTCCACCCTGCCTTCTCGCTCGCCACTCCTCCCGAACAGTCGGGCAAAATGCCGCTGAAACGCCTCGCACATCTTGCTCGGCTCGAGCAATTCGCGCCCCTGTTCGTCTACCAGAGACCGGATGGTGGCTCTGTTACCCCGCTGCGCCTCCGCCACCCGGGCCTCTCGTGCGGCTCCAACACCTTCATTCCTCAGAGCACGCATCCTTGCCCTGACAGCACACCCTTCGTGTTTAGCATTGAAGTGTTGGTCGAGGGCCAACCTCGCCGCTAAAACGTCGGATGCGATGCCACTTCGCAATGCCTCTTCTAACTTTATCACTAGCTCCCCCTCTTCTCTGTTCCTCTCTACAGCTAGTGCCCTGCTATACCTTATTGCTTCCGCCCTCACTGCTCTCTTGAGGGCAAACCACCATTTGTTGTTGACGATGGCTCCCGTCAAAGCCCTCTTTACTAACGTGCTAATCCGGTCTCTGAAAACCTGTCTCGACGGGAAAGACGCGTTTAGTTTCCAGTAACCGGGACCCTGCCTATGTGCCTTATCTATGTCTAGCGTACACGTCACAAGTTTGTGATCCGTGTAGCTGACTATGTGGAACTGTGGACATCCTAAACTATCTCTATCTCTTGTCCTACACACTATCCTATCTAGATACGATCTCGACGACCCAATGCGGTTGCTCCAAGTCCACGTTGGCACATTTGGGTGGTCGAGTCGGTACCTGTCAGACAACTGGAAGCGTCTGAGCAGGTCTATGAGGCCTTTGCATCCCCTTCTACTTTTGTCACTCCCCACGTAGTCTAGATGCGTGTCCAAGGTAGCATTCCAATCCCCCACTAAAAGTAAGGGACGAGACGTTCCCAGGAATACTTCTAGACGTCGAAAGAAGTCCGACCGACCTGTTAAAGGAGGCACATAAACTGCCAGCAACCGAAAAGCGCCTCCATCGCTGCCGTCCACATCTAGGACAACCAGTCTACCCTCCGGGTCCGTAAATATCGTCTTTACTTGGAGATCCAGACTCTTGCGAAAAAGAACCGCCGTGCCACTACCGCCCATCCTCGGCAGACAGGGAGAAAAATAAATGTTAAACTGTCCGCCAAACATGGACTTTAGGGCCCGCGGTTCATGGAGTCTGGTCTCACTAATGGCTATGATATCCAAATTGTGTGACTTGATGTCATTTAAGAGGTACCCTTGTTTCCAAGGGGACCCTAAGCCACGCACATTCACACAACCAATCTTCACCATGATTCTATTTATACGTGTGCTTTAAAGCACAAAACAAAAGAACAGAGTGTTACTTGCCGTTAGAAAGTTTTGTTTCCTCCTTGGATTTTTCACCAAGGAGGCTATTGTACAATTTCTTGCACAAATATTTCTGGAATCCCCCTACCGAGTTGGGGTAGAGGGATTTTATTGTGTTGTGTAATGCTGGTGTTACATGAATAATTTTAATGTGTTTTGGCGGTGTTGTACGTGGGTGGTTGTTGGTTTTGATATCGTTATTTGTGATGTTTGTTTTAGAGTTGATGTAATTCATCAACTCTGTGTTTGTACTGTCTATTGCTGTTAGCATTGTTTTTTTTATATTACTATTGGTGTTAGTAGTATTTTCGGGAGATGTGAATCTCCCTGCTTTGTTTGTGTTTGCATTTTGTTTTGTTTTCTTCTTACTGCGCTTCCTCTTTCCTTTCGTAGCTATTTTCCACTCCTCCCCACTCTCTTCATCGGATGATGGGAGATCTGAGGAGTCAGAAAGAGGTAACGGCAAATTTTGTGCGTCTGTGTGTGTTTCTGTGAATGTTTGTGTTGCTGTTTTTATTGATGTTGGCTCCTTGTTATTTATGTGTGGTGTATGTGATATGGGGGAGGGAGAGGCAGTCTTGGAATTTTCTTTTTTTTCTTCTGTTTTTGCAGTTTCTGTTGTCTTTTCTGTTGTGGTTATTGCTGATATTTCTGTTGTTGTTTTTTGCGTTGCTGGTGGTGTTGGTAGTAAGGTTTTTCTGTTGGGGGTATTTGGTAGTTGCTTCTGTTGTTGTTGTTGTTGTTGTTGTTGTTGTTGTTTTTGTTTAGCGGCCAGAGGGCAGTCCTTTTTCAGATGTGCTTCGCTGTTGCATAGGTAACAGCGAGGTCGCCTGCCCTCTACCACCACATACAGCTTGTGGTCCTCTGCCAATCTAATGTTTGGAGGAATTTTCTGTGAAGCCTCCTCCGTGATGTGGAGAAGGATTTCCAGATTTTTCCCTCCCCAGTTCTTTTCCTCTCCGACCGTAATCTCCAAAATATTTGCCTCCTCCATTTCCAGGCACACGGCCGATATCAGCCATTGGGTGTCCACCTCCGATGGCACATTTTTTATCATAACTTTGGTCACTCTCTGTCCTAGATAACTCGGTATCATTACCAAGTCATCTGTGCGGAGAGAGAGTGTCGAAAATTGTTTAGCTAAATTTTCATCCAGAAACCTTACTTGCACCGTTCCAAATTTCCTTCCCCAGGTGACATGATTCTGATAAGGCCAAATTTTTCTAAGACAAACTTCAATTTTATCTGTGCTAACATTTTCTACACGTCTGGTTTTTGTGTTTACCAGTTTATAAATGATGCACTTTTTGTTTTTCATTTCTATAATATCTTTTGGGATGTTAATTCTGACATCATCTCCTTCTTTCGTAAGAAGGGATTTTGTGTCTTTTATTTGTTTTTGTGTGAATGTCACTGTTGTTCTTTTTTCCTTTAGAGCATTTGCGAAATTTGTTTTTGTTGTGCTGGCGGACATGTTCTTCTGGATATTTTTGTTTATGTTGGTGTATGTACTGCCTGGTTCAAAGGTGGTGGTAGTGGCAGCAGAGTTTGTTGAACAGGTGATGGTGTCATTGCTGACGGCCGATAACTTTACTTCCTTGTTGTTGCTGTTGTTGTTGTTGTTGTCGTTGTTGCTGTTGTTGTTGTTGTTGTTGTTGTTGTCATTGGTGGTGGTGATGATGGCGTCAGCAGCAGTGGTGCTTACGTCAGAGACATTTGTGACGGTTTTCACGCATGGTTTTGTAACCTTGGTTACAGTTTTGTTTTTGTTGTTGGTGTTGGTGGTGGTGGTGGTGGTGGTGGTGGTGAGAGGGCTGTTAGTAGCTGTACTCACAGTCTTTGTGACGTTTATAGCAACTGCGTTCGTGTCACTGCATGAGCACGCGCTATTCTGTTCTTTTTTCTCTTCTGGCATCTGAAGCCTCGGGAAATGCTTGTCAAAAGAACAAGACAAGCGTTCCAAAATTATGTTTCTCGACATTTTTCAAATGTCAAGAAGGAAATTTTTGTATTTTGCTAGGGCCGAAACTGCCCCTGGGGGTCAATTCCTGCCCTTGAAAATACACACAAATGAAGCCTAGGTGCTTCGCAACAAAATTATTTAAAAATTCCAACAAAATGTGGACAGTAAAAGGTCAAATAAACGTTTACCTTCGCAGCCGATGTGACAGCACGTCCGTGAGAAGAGATAGATAGATAGATAGATAGATAGATAGATAGATAGATAGATAAATAGATAGATAGATAGGTTTCTTTATTAGCCACACAGGGCTCAACACAGAGGGGACAAAATACAAATGTAGAGTTTTTCTTTTCGAGGGGGTCGAAAACAAAGCAGAAAAAAAACAAAAGTGGGGACAACGATGAAAAAAAAAAAAAAAAAAAAAAAAAAAAACATCGCAAAACGTTTGGGGTATTTACAAAAAATACGAAAAATATAAAAAATTCCCAATAAATGGGGAGGTTATCCGTGGAAAGAAAAACCTACGAAAAGACCACGGTAACCTCGGTCTTTAGCGTCACAGTTTGTTAAATAAAATTTCTCTGTTTACAAAATTTTAAAACGTTTTATAGAATCATGGTCAAGGTGGCTTCGTCATTTATACGTGCCATTCTTGCTACATGTATCCATCTTTTTTCGAAACATTTGCTAGACAACACTTGCCTCTCTACTCTCACCTTCCTTTTCAAGTGATACTTGAAAAAGTTGATGAGAGATTGACCAGAGAGGAAAGTATTTGTCTCTAATCCTTTCAGACGCGTCCACCAGATGCATTCTTTGGCCATAGCCACAAGTACGATAAATACAGCTCTTCCTTCCCGTTTAAAGGAAGGAGGCGTGACGATATTGACGATAGACTCGGTTGATAAACCGACTCGTCCCACACGCGACAGCAGTCGTTCGACATAAGCCCACAGCTCCGAAATGGTTGGACACTGCACGAGTGCGTGCAGAACGGTTTCATCGCTCTGACCGCATCTCGGGCAGGTCGGCCCCACATTTCGCGAGCCGTGTCTATAGAGCTTATCCCGAACGGGTAGCGCCTCTCGGTAACACTGCCAGGCCAGGGATCTCTGGAAGTTGTCCATAGGTCCCGGCCCGAAAGTCGTCCTGAACAGGCGGGTCAGGTATTCCTCGTCGACGCCCAGGTTCGCCCCGAGATCGTCGTCGTACCTGCCCTCCACTAATCCCCTATAGAATGACTTCGTTGTGATGCAGCCGCTCAAGGTCGACCCGGGACGGCAAAGTTGTTGCAGAGCAACGCGACACTCACGGTGCCATTCGCCATTCCTCGGCCTCTTTTTGATCCACGACTGCAGCTCGGTCATGGAGACGAGCTGCGGGAAAGCGCGTCGCACAAACGGCGACCACACCTGCTCACCGTCGTCTACGTAGAGCCGGAGATGTCGCAGTCTCAGCGCATGTCTGCGCATCATCAACCACGGCATGCCCAGCCCTCCTTTCAGCGGGTGTTGGCAACAAACGGATCGCCTCACCATCGGAACGCTTCCTTTCCACAAAAAGCGGAAGAGGATGCGCTCCATTTCGGTGATGGCGCGATCGGGACAAGGCACGACGGTCAGGCGGTATTCGATGACGGACGCGATGTACGCGTTCGCCACCTCCGCCCGACCTTTTAGGGACAGCTTCCTCTCGGACCATTGCCGGCAGAGAGTGGCCACCCTACTCGTTATCTCGTCCCAGTTCTTCTCCGTTTGCAGGTCCGGACCGAACCAGACTCCGAGCAACTTGACCGGACCGTCCGTCCAGCGTCCCACTACTGAGGCGCTGCCGGACGGTATGGGCTTGCTTCTCCAGGTGCCGAGCAGCAAACCCACCGACTTATCCCGGTTGATTTTCGCTCCCGTCACCGCTTCGTAGTCTTTCAGCGTCTCGCCGACAAGCTCGATGTGCTCGTGGCTAGACGCTATGACGGTGACGTCGTCCGCGTATGCCGACACGCTCGTCCCGCACCCCAGTTCTCGCGGGATGCCCCTCAGCGTCGCCAGCTTCCGCAGTAGTGGCTCGAGAGTCAATACGTACAGGAGCGGCGACAGGGGGCATCCCTGACGAACCGAACGTGCAATGTCGAAGGGTCCCGATAGACGTCCATTGACGCGAACAACCGAACGGATGCCTGTGTACAAGGCAGCCATCCAGCCGCGGAAAACGGGACCGAAGCCGGCCGCTTCGAGGACGGCCTCCAAGTATCGATGGTCTACCCTATCGAAAGCTTTCGATTGATCCAAATTGATCAGGGCCCCACCCATGCCAGGTTCCTTAACTACCCTCTCTATGATGTAGCGCATCAGATGGAGGTTGTCATGGATGCTCCGGCCCGGCACGGCGCACGTCTGCTCCGTGCCGACCAGTTTCTCGATGACAAACGCCAACCGCTTGGCTAACACCTTGGCCAAAATTTTCATGTCTGCATTGAGCAGAGTGATGGGCCTAAAGTTATCTATGGCGTCCCCCTTGTTTGGATCTTTCTTCAGCAGCGTTACCGCTCCTCGGCTCACAAAACCGGGAATGCTCCCGTTCTGCTGCCAGTTGCAGTACACGACCGCCAAGACTTCTCCAAACAAGTCTGGCATACAGTTGTAAAGCTCGTAGGGCAGACCATCCAAACCCGGAGATTTGTCCGTCGAGCAACCCGCCATCGCGTCCCTCACCTCCTCCGCCGTGATGACCCCTTCGCAGCACTCCGCCTCTCTTGCCGAGAGTCGTGGCAAGCTGTGCAGGTAGGCACTAAAGTCCACCCTGCCTTCTCGCTCGCCACTCCTCCCGAACAGTCGGGCAAAATGCCGCTGAAACGCCTCGCACATCTTGCTCGGCTCGAGCAATTCGCGCCCCTGTTCGTCTACCAGAGACCGGATGGTGGCTCTGTTACCCCGCTGCGCCTCCGCCACCCGGGCCTCTCGTGCGGCTCCAACACCTTCATTCCTCAGAGCACGCATCCTTGCCCTGACAGCACACCCTTCGTGTTTAGCATTGAAGTGTTGGTCGAGGGCCAACCTCGCCGCTAAAACGTCGGATGCGATGCCACTTCGCAATGCCTCTTCTAACTTTATCACTAGCTCCCCCTCTTCTCTGTTCCTCTCTACAGCTAGTGCCCTGCTATACCTTATTGCTTCCGCCCTCACTGCTCTCTTGAGGGCAAACCACCATTTGTTGTTGACGATGGCTCCCGTCAAAGCCCTCTTTACTAACGTGCTAATCCGGTCTCTGAAAACCTGTCTCGACGGGAAAGACGCGTTTAGTTTCCAGTAACCGGGACCCTGCCTATGTGCCTTATCTAAGTCTAGCGTACACGTCACAAGTTTGTGATCCGTGTAGCTGACTATGTGGAACTGTGGACATCCTAAACTATCTCTATCTCTTGTCCTACACACTATCCTATCTAGATACGATCTCGACGACCCAATGCGGTTGCTCCAAGTCCACGTTGGCACATTTGGGTGGTCGAGTCGGTACCTGTCAGACAACTGGAAGCGTCTGAGCAGGTCTATGAGGCCTTTGCATCCCCTTCTACTTTTGTCACTCCCCACGTAGTCTAGATGCGTGTCCAAGGTAGCATTCCAATCCCCCACTAAAAGTAAGGGACGAGACGTTCCCAGGAATACTTCTAGACGTCGAAAGAAGTCTGACCGACCTGTTAAAGGAGGCACATAAACTGCCAGCAACCGAAAAGCGCCTCCATCGCTGCCGTCCACATCTAGGACAACCAGTCTACCCTCCGGGTCCGTAAATATCGTCTTTACTTGGAGATCCAGACTCTTGCGAAAAAGAACCGCCGTGCCACTACCGCCCATCCTCGTCAGACAGGGAGAAAAATAAATGTTAAACTGTCCGCCAAACATGGACTTTAGGGCCCGCGGTTCATGGAGTCTGGTCTCACTAATGGCTATGATATCCAAATTGTGTGACTTGATGTCATTTAAGAGGTACCCTTGTTTCCAAGGGGACCCTAAGCCACGCACATTCACACAACCAATCTTCACCATGATTCTATTTATACGTGTGCTTTAAAGCACAAAACAAAAGAACAGAGTGTTACTTGCCGTTAGAAAGTTTTGTTTCCTCCTTGGATTTTTCACCAAGGAGGCTATTGTACAATTTCTTGCACAAATATTTCTGGAATCCCCCTACCGAGTTGGGGTAGAGGGATTTTATTGTGTTGTGTAATGCTGGTGTTACATGAATAATTTTAATGTGTTTTGGCGGTGTTGTACGTGGGTGGTTGTTGGTTTTGATGTCGTTATTTGTGATGTTTGTTTTAGAGTTGATGTAATTCATCAACTCTGTGTTTGTACTGTCTATTGCTGTTAGCATTGTTTTTTTTATATTACTATTGGTGTTAGTAGTATTTTCGGGAGATGTGAATCTCCCTGCTTTGTTTGTGTTTGCATTTTGTTTTGTTTTCTTCTTACTGCGCTTCCTCTTTCCTTTCGTAGCTATTTTCCACTCCTCCCCACTCTCTTCATCGGATGATGGGAGATCTGAGGAGTCAGAAAGAGGTAACGGCAAATTTTGTGCGTCTGTGTGTGTTTCTGTGAATGTTTGTGTTGCTGTTTTTATTGATGTTGGCTCCTTGTTATTTATGTGTGGTGTATGTGATATGGGGGAGGGAGAGGCAGTCTTGGAATTTTCTTTTTTTTCTTCTGTTTTTGCAGTTTCTGTTGTCTTTTCTGTTGTGGTTATTGCTGATATTTCTGTTGTTGTTTTTTGCGTTGCTGGTGGTGTTGGTAGTAAGGTTTTTCTGTTGGGGGTATTTGGTAGTTGCTTCTGTTGTTGTTGTTGTTGTTGTTGTTGTTGTTGTTTTTGTTTAGCGGCCAGAGGGCAGTCCTTTTTCAGATGTGCTTCGCTGTTGCATAGGTAACAGCGAGGTCGCCTGCCCTCTACCACCACATACAGCTTGTGGTCCTCTGCCAATCTAATGTTTGGAGGAATTTTCTGTGAAGCCTCCTCCGTGATGTGGAGAAGGATTTCCAGATTTTTCCCTCCCCAGTTCTTTTCCTCTCCGACCGTAATCTCCAAAATATTTGCCTCCTCCATTTCCAGGCACACGGCCGATATCAGCCATTGGGTGTCCACCTCCGATGGCACATTTTTTATCATAACTTTGGTCACTCTCTGTCCTAGATAACTCGGAATCATTACCAAGTCATCTGTGCGGAGAGAGAGTGTCGAAAATTGTTTAGCTAAATTTTCATCCAGAAACCTTACTTGCACCGTTCCGAATTTCCTTCCCCAGGTGACATGATTCTGATAAGGCCAAATTTTTCTAAGACAAACTTCAATTTTATCTGTGCTAACATTTTCTACACGTCTGGTTTTTGTGTTTACCAGTTTATAAATGATGCACTTTTTGTTTTTCATTTCTATAATATCTTTTGGGATGTTAATTCTGACATCATCTCCTTCTTTCGTAAGAAGGGATTTTGTGTCTTTTATTTGTTTTTGTGTGAATGTCACTGTTGTTCTTTTTTCCTTTAGAGCATTTGCGAAATTTGTTTTTGTTGTGCTGGCGGACATGTTCTTCTGGATATTTTTGTTTATGTTGGTGTATGTACTGCCTGGTTCAAAGGTGGTGGTAGTGGCAGCAGAGTTTGTTGAACAGGTGATGGTGTCATTGCTGACGGCCGATAACTTTACTTCCTTGTTGTTGCTGTTGTTGTTGTTGTTGTCGTTGTTGCTGTTGTTGTTGTTGTTGTTGTTGTTGTCGTTGGTGGTGGTGATGATGGCGTCAGCAGCAGTGGTGCTTACGTCAGAGACATTTGTGACGGTTTTCACGCATGGTTTTGTAACCTTGGTTACAGTTTTGTTTTTGTTGTTGGTGTTGGTGGTGGTGGTGGTGGTGGTGGTGGTGAGAGGGCTGTTAGTAGCTGTACTCACAGTCTTTGTGACGTTTATAGCAACTGCGTTCGTGTCA
Organism: Octopus bimaculoides; assembly: GCF_046866305.1. Taxonomy (NCBI): domain Eukaryota; kingdom Metazoa; phylum Mollusca; class Cephalopoda; order Octopoda; family Octopodidae; genus Octopus; species Octopus bimaculoides. The sequence goes on from NC_142933.1 coordinate 13,973,999, forward strand.
CTGCATGAGCACGCGCTATTCTGTTCTTTTTTCTCTTCTGGCATCTGAAGCCTCGGGAAATGCTTGTCAAAAGAACAAGACAAGCGTTCCAAAATTATGTTTCTCGACATTTTTCAAATGTCAAGAAGGAAATTTTTGTATTTTGCTAGGGCCGAAACTGCCCCTGGGGGTCAATTCCTGCCCTTGAAAATACACACAAATGAAGCCTAGGTGCTTCGCAACAAAATTATTAAAAAATTCCAACAAAATGTGGACAGTAAAAGGTCAAATAAACGTTTACCTTCGCAGCCGATGTGACAGCACGTCCGTGAGAAGAGATAGATAGATAGATAGATAGACAGATAGATAGATAGATAGATAGATAGATAGATAGGTTTCTTTATTAGCCACACAGGGCTCAACACAGAGGGGACAAAATACAAATGTAGAGTTTTTCTTTTCGAGGGGGTCGAAAACAAAGCAGAAAAAAAAACAAAAGTGGGGACAACGATGAAAAAAAAAAAAAAAAAAAAAAAAAAAACATCGCAAAACGTTTGGGGTATTTACAAAAAATACGAAAAATACAAAAAATTCCCAATAAATGGGGAGGTTATCCGTGGAAAGAAAAACCTACGAAAAGACCACGGTAACCTCGGTCTTTAGCGTCACAGTTTGTTAAATAAAATTTCTCTGTTTACAAAATTTTAAAACGTTTTATAGAATCATGGTCAAGGTGGCTTCGTCATTTATACGTGCCATTCTTGCTACATGTATCCATCTTTTTTCGAAACATTTGCTAGACAACACTTGCCTCTCTACTCTCACCTTCCTTTTCAAGTGATACTTGAAAAAGTTGATGAGAGATTGACCAGAGAGGAAAGTATTTGTCTCTAATCCTTTCAGACGCGTCCACCAGATGCATTCTTTGGCCATAGCCACAAGTACGATAAATACAGCTCTTCCTTCCCGTTTAAAGGAAGGAGGCGTGACGATATTGACGATAGACTCGGTTGATAAACCGACTCGTCCCACACGCGACAGCAGTCGTTCGACATAAGCCCACAGCCCCGAAATGGTTGGACACCGCACGAGTGCGTGCAGAACGGTTTCATCGCTCTGACCGCATCTCGGGCAGGTCGGCCCCACATTTCGCGAGCCGTGTCTATAGAGCTTATCCCGAACGGGTAGCGCCTCTCGGTAACACTGCCAGGCCAGGGATCTCTGGAAGTTGTCCATAGGTCCCGGCCCGAAAGTCGTCCTGAACAGGCGGGTCAGGTATTCCTCGTCGACGCCCAGGTTCGCCCCGAGATCGTCGTCGTACCTGCCCTCCACTAATCCCCTATAGAATGACTTCGTTGTGATGCAGCCGCTCAAGGTCGACCCGGGACGGCAAAGTTGTTGCAGAGCAACGCGACACTCACGGTGCCATTCGCCATTCCTCGGCCTCTTTTTGATCCACGACTGCAGCTCGGTCATGGAGACGAGCTGCGGGAAAGCGCGTCGCACAAACGGCGACCACACCTGCTCACCGTCGTCTACGTAGAGCCGGAGATGTCGCAGTCTCAGCGCATGTCTGCGCATCATCAACCACGGCATGCCCAGCCCTCCTTTCAGCGGGTGTTGGCAACAAACGGATCGCCTCACCATCGGAACGCTTCCTTTCCACAAAAAGCGGAAGAGGATGCGCTCCATTTCGGTGATAGCGCGATCGGGACAAGGCACGACGGTCAGGCGGTATTCGATGACGGACGCGATGTACGCGTTCGCCACCTCCGCCCGACCTTTTAGGGACAGCTTCCTCTCGGACCATTGCCGGCAGAGAGTGGCCACCCTACTCGTTATCTCGTCCCAGTTCTTCTCCGTTTGCAGGTCCGGACCGAACCAGACTCCGAGCAACTTGACCGGACCGTCCGTCCAGCGTCCCACTACTGAGGCGCTGCCGGACGGTATGGGCTTGCTTCTCCAGGTGCCGAGCAGCAAACCCACCGACTTATCCCGGTTGATTTTCGCTCCCGTCACCGCTTCGTAGTCTTTCAGCGTCTCGCCGACAAGCTCGATGTGCTCGTGGCTAGACGCTATGACGGTGACGTCGTCCGCGTATGCCGACACGCTCGTCCCGCACCCCAGTTCTCGCGGGATGCCCCTCAGCGTCGCCAGCTTCCGCAGTAGTGGCTCGAGAGTCAATACGTACAGGAGCGGCGACAGGGGGCATCCCTGACGAACCGAACGTGCAATGTCGAAGGGTCCCGATAGACGTCCATTGACGCGAACAACCGAACGGATGCCTGTGTACAAGGCAGCCATCCAGCCGCGGAAAACGGGACCGAAGCCGGCCGCTTCGAGGACGGCCTCCAAGTATCGATGGTCTACCCTATCGAAAGCTTTGGATTGATCCAAATTGATCAGGGCCCCACCCATGCCAGGTTCCTTAACTACCCTCTCTATGATGTAGCGCATCAGATGGAGGTTGTCATGGATGCTCCGGCCCGGCACGGCGCACGTCTGCTCCGTGCCGACCAGTTTCTCGATGACAAGCGCCAACCGCTTGGCTAACACCTTGGCCAAAATTTTCATGTCTGCATTGAGCAGAGTGATGGGCCTAAAGTTATCTATGGCGTCCCCCTTGTTTGGATCTTTCTTCAGCAGCGTTACCGCTCCTCGGCTCACAAAACCGGGAATGCTCCCGTTCTGCTGCCAGTTGCAGTACACGACCGCCAAGACTTCTCCAAACAAGTCTGGCATACAGTTGTAAAGCTCGTAGGGCAGACCATCCAAACCCGGAGATTTGTCCGTCGAGCAACCCGCCATCGCGTCCCTCACCTCCTCCGCCGTGATGACCCCTTCGCAGCACTCCGCCTCTCTTGCCGAGAGTCGTGGCAAGCTGTGCAGGTAGGCACTAAAATCCACCCTGCCTTCTCGCTCGCCACTCCTCCCGAACAGTCGGGCAAAATGCCGCTGAAACGCCTCGCACATCTTGCTCGGCTCGAGCAATTCGCGCCCCTGTTCGTCTACCAGAGACCGGATGGTGGCTCTGTTACCCCGCTGCGCCTCCGCCACCCGGGCCTCTCGTGCGGCTCCAACACCTTCATTCCTCAGAGCACGCATCCTTGCCCTGACAGCACACCCTTCGTGTTTAGCATTGAAGTGTTGGTCGAGGGCCAACCTCGCCGCTAAAACGTCGGATGCGATGCCACTTCGCAATGCCTCTTCTAACTTTATCACTAGCTCCCCCTCTTCTCTGTTCCTCTCTACAGCTAGTGCCCTGCTATACCTTATTGCTTCCGCCCTCACTGCTCTCTTGAGGGCAAACCACCATTTGTTGTTGACGATGGCTCCCGTCAAAGCCCTCTTTACTAACGTGCTAATCCGGTCTCTGAAAACCTGTCTCGACGGGAAAGACGCGTTTAGTTTCCAGTAACCGGGACCCTGCCTATGTGCCTTATCTAAGTCTAGCGTACACGTCACAAGTTTGTGATCCGTGTAGCTGACTATGTGGAACTGTGGACATCCTAAACTATCTCTATCTCTTGTCCTACACACTATCCTATCTAGATACGATCTCGACGACCCAATGCGGTTGCTCCAAGTCCACGTTGGCACATTTGGGTGGTCGAGTCGGTACCTGTCAGACAACTGGAAGCGTCTGAGCAGGTCTATGAGGCCTTTGCATCCCCTTCTACTTTTGTCACTCCCCACGTAGTCTAGATGCGTGTCCAAGGTAGCATTCCAATCCCCCACTAAAAGTAAGGGACGAGACGTTCCCAGGAATACTTCTAGACGTCGAAAGAAGTCTGACCGACCTGTTAAAGGAGGCACATAAACTGCCAGCAACCGAAAAGCGCCTCCATCGCTGCCGTCCACATCTAGGACAACCAGTCTACCCTCCGGGTCCGTAAATATCGTCTTTACTTGGAGATCCAGACTCTTGCGAAAAAGAACCGCCGTGCCACTACCGCCCATCCTCGGCAGACAGGGAGAAAAATAAATGTTAAACTGTCCGCCAAACATGGACTTTAGGGCCCGCGGTTCATGGAGTCTGGTCTCACTAATGGCTATGATATCCAAATTGTGTGACTTGATGTCATTTAAGAGGTACCCTTGTTTCCAAGGGGACCCTAAGCCACGCACATTCACACAACCAATCTTCACCATGATTCTATTTATACGTGTGCTTTAAAGCACAAAACAAAAGAACAGAGTGTTACTTGCCGTTAGAAAGTTTTGTTTCCTCCTTGGATTTTTCACCAAGGAGGCTATTGTACAATTTCTTGCACAAATATTTCTGGAATCCCCCTACCGAGTTGGGGTAGAGGGATTTTATTGTGTTGTGTAATGCTGGTGTTACATGAATAATTTTAATGTGTTTTGGCGGTGTTGTACGTGGGTGGTTGTTGGTTTTGATATCGTTATTTGTGATGTTTGTTTTAGAGTTGATGTAATTCATCAACTCTGTGTTTGTACTGTCTATTGCTGTTAGCATTGTTTTTTTTATATTACTATTGGTGTTAGTAGTATTTTCGGGAGATGTGAATCTCCCTGCTTTGTTTGTGTTTGCATTTTGTTTTGTTTTCTTCTTACTGCGCTTCCTCTTTCCTTTCGTAGCTATTTTCCACTCCTCCCCACTCTCTTCATCGGATGATGGGAGATCTGAGGAGTCAGAAAGAGGTAACGGCAAATTTTGTGCGTCTGTGTGTGTTTCTGTGAATGTTTGTGTTGCTGTTTTTATTGATGTTGGCTGATTGTTATTTGTGTGTGGTGTATGTGATATGGGGGAGGGAGAGGCAGTCTTGGAATTTTCTTTTTTTTCTTCTGTTTTTGCAGTTTCTGTTGTCTTTTCTGTTGTGGTTATTGCTGATATTTCTGTTGTTGTTTTTTGCGTTGCTGGTGGTGTTGGTAGTAAGGTTTTTCTGTTGGGGGTATTTGGTAGTTGCTTCTGTTGTTGTTGTTGTTGTTGTTGTTGTTGTTGTTTTTGTTTAGCGGCCAGAGGGCAGTCCTTTTTCAGATGTGCTTCGCTGTTGCATAGGTAACAGCGAGGTCGCCTGCCCTCTACCACCACATACAGCTTGTGGTCCTCTGCCAATCTAATGTTTGGAGGAATTTTCTGTGAAGCCTCCTCCGTGATGTGGAGAAGGATTTCCAGATTTTTCCCTCCCCAGTTCTTTTCCTCTCCGACCGTAATCTCCAAAATATTTGCCTCCTCCATTTCCAGGCACACGGCCGATATCAGCCATTGGGTGTCCACCTCCGATGGCACATTTTTTATCATAACTTTGGTCACTCTCTGTCCTAGATAACTCGGTATCATTACCAAGTCATCTGTGCGGAGAGAGAGTGTCGAAAATTGTTTAGCTAAATTTTCATCCAGAAACCTTACTTGCACCGTTCCAAATTTCCTTCCCCAGGTGACATGATTCTGATAAGGCCAAATTTTTCTAAGACAAACTTCAATTTTATCTGTGCTAACATTTTCTACACGTCTGGTTTTTGTGTTTACCAGTTTATAAATGATGCACTTTTTGTTTTTCATTTCTATAATATCTTTTGGGATGTTAATTCTGACATCATCTCCTTCTTTCGTAAGAAGGGATTTTGTGTCTTTTATTTGTTTTTGTGTGAATGTCACTGTTGTTCTTTTTTCCTTTAGAGCATTTGCGAAATTTGTTTTTGTTGTGCTGGCGGACATGTTCTTCTGGATATTTTTGTTTATGTTGGTGTATGTACTGCCTGGTTCAAAGGTGGTGGTAGTGGCAGCAGAGTTTGTTGAACAGGTGATGGTGTCATTGCTGACGGCCGATAACTTTACTTCCTTGTTGTTGCTGTTGTTGTTGTTGTTGTCGTTGTTGCTGTTGTTGTTGTTGTTGTTGTTGTTGTCATTGGTGGTGGTGATGATGGCGTCAGCAGCAGTGGTGCTTACGTCAGAGACATTTGTGACGGTTTTCACGCATGGTTTTGTAACCTTGGTTACAGTTTTGTTTTTGTTGTTGGTGTTGGTGGTGTTGGTGGTGGTGGTGGTGGTGAGAGGGCTGTTAGTAGCTGTACTCACAGTCTTTGTGACGTTTATAGCAACTGCGTTCCTGTCACTGCATGCGCACGCGCTATTCTGTTCTTTTTTCTCTTCTGGCATCTGAAGCCTCGGGAAATGCTTGTCAAAAGAACAAGACAAGCGTTCCAAAATTATGTTTCTCGACATTTTTCAAATGTCAAGAAGGAAATTTTTGTATTTTGCTAGGGCCGAAACTGCCCCTGGGGGTCAATTCCTGCCCTTGAAAATACACACAAATGAAGCCTAGGTGCTTCGCAACAAAATTATTTTAAAATTCCAACAAAATGTGGACAGTAAAAGGTCAAATAAACGTTTACCTTCGCAGCCGATGTGACAGCACGTCCGTGAGAAGAGATAGATAGATAGATAGATAGATAGATAGATAGATAGATAGATAAATAGATAGATAGATAGATAGATAGATAGATAGATAGATAGATAGATAGATAGATAGATAGATAGATAGATAGATAAATAGATAGATAGATAGATAGATACATTTCTTTTATTAGCCACACAGGGCTCAACGAAGATGGGACAAATACAATGTAGAGCTTTTCTTTTTGGGAGGGGGAAGGAAGGAAAAAAAAAAAAAAAAAAAAAAAAAAAAAAAAAAAAAAAAAAAAAATTGGTGGTGTCGATCAAAAGGGATCGTAGGAAGGGAAAAAGGGGCAGTTCGATCAAAAGGGATCGAAAAAAAAAGAAAAGGAAAGGCCGATCAATAGGGATCGTGTATCACACAGTAATGTTCTCGTGTAAAAAGAGGGGAGGACAGTTTAGGTTTAGCCGTGGAAGGAAAAGCCCACGGAAAAGACCACGGTAACCTTGGTCAATATTCTCATTGAAGAAACTATAACAGTAAGTGACTCTCTTTTGCCTTTTTGTTTTATTTTTTTTTTTTCTTGTTCATAGGGTTATGCTCAAGATGGCTCCGTCGTTCACACGTGCCATCCTTGCTACATTCACCCATCTTTTTTTGAAGCATTCACTAGACAAGACTTCCCTTTCTACTCTCAACTTCCTCTTCAGGTGATACTTGAAGAAGTTGATGAGAGATTGCCCAGAGAGGAAAGTCTTTGTCTCTAGACCTTTCAGACGCGTCCACCATACACATTCTTTCGCCATAGCCACAAGTACGATGAAAATAGCTCTTCCTTCCCGTTTAAAGGAAGGAGGCGCGACAATATTCACGATAGACTCGGCTGATAGACCGACTCGTCCCACACGCGATAGCAGTTGTTCGACGTAAGCCCACAGCTCGGAAATGGTGGGACACTGTACGAGTGCGTGCAGAACGGTTTCGTCGCTCTGCCGGCATCTCGGACAGGTCGGCCCCGTGTTTCTCGAGCCATGCCTGTAGAGCTTATCCCGAACGGGTAGTGCTTCTCGATAGCACTGCCAGGCCAGGGATCTCTGGAAGTTGTCCATAGGTCCCGGCCCGAAGGTCGTCTTAAACAGGCGGGTCAGGTATTCCTCGTCGACGCCCAGGTTCGCCCCGAGATCGTCGTCGTACCTTCCCTCCACTAATCCACTATAGAATGCGTTAGTTGTGATGCAGTCGCTCAAGGTTGACCCGGGTTGTTGGAGTTGCCGAAGAGCAGCGCGACACTCGCGGTGCCATTCGCCCTTCCTCGGCCTCTTCTTGATCCATGACTGCAGTTCGGTCATGGAGACGAGCTGCGGGAAAGCGCGCCGCACAAACGGTGACCACACCTGTTCACCGCTGTCTACGTAGAGCCGGAGATGCCGCAGTCTCAGCGCGTGTCTGCGCATCATCAACCACGGCATGCCCAGTCCTCCTTTTAACGGGTGTTGGCAGCAAACGGATCGCCTAACCATCGGAACGCTTCCTTTCCACAAGAAGCGGAAGAGGATGCGCTCCAGTTTGGTGATGGTAGGGTCGGGACAAGGAACGACGGTCAGGCGGTAGTAGATGACGGACGCGATGTACGTGTTCGCCACCTCCGCCCGACCTTTCAGGGAAAGCTTCCTCTCGGCCCATTGCCGGGCTAGAGTGGCCACCCTTCTCGTTATCTCGTCCCAGTTCTTCTCCGTTTGGAGGTCTGGACCAAACCAGACCCCGAGCATCTCAACCGGACCGTCAGTCCAACGTCCCACGACGGAGGCGCTACTTGACGGCATGGGGTTGCTTCTCCAGGTGCCGAGCCGCAAGCCCACTGACTTATCCCGGTTGATTTTCGCTCCCGTTACCGCTTCGTAGTCTCTCAGTGTCTCGCCGACAAGCTCGATGTGCTTTTGGCTAGACACTATGACGGTGACGTCGTCCGCGTATGCCGACACGCTCGTCCCGCATCCCAACTCTCGCGGGATGCCCCTCAGCGTCGATAGATAGATAGATAGATAGATAGATAGATAGATAGATAGATAGATAGATAGATAGATAGATAGATAAATAGATAGATAAATAGATAGATAAATAGATAGATAGATAGATAGATAGATAGATAGATAGATAGATAGATAGATAGATAGATAGATAGATAGATAGGCAAACAGACAGACAGACAGAAAGGCAGATGCATACACGCATACATACATATGTTCACACATACATATATACATACATACATACACGCATAGATACATACATACATGCATGCATACATATATGCATACATACACACATACATACATACATACATACATACATACATACAAACATACATACATGCATACATACACACACATTCACATCACTCACTCGCATATATTCATGCACACACACGCACGCAGAGCTACTAACCTAGAAAAACACCAAAATAAGGCTACATTGAAAATATAAGTACAAAGAACAAATATGCCACTGTATACACAGAATTATATATACTGCAGTTTATATACTGTAATATATAAAGAGTTGTATATAATACTGTGGTCTATATACGTAAGTGTTATACAGAGCTGCAGAACCTAGTTCACAACTTGGATTAAATTTCCCGGTGAAGGTCAATAAACTTTAATGTAGGCAGCTCCAAGATGCATAACTTAACCTCATTCCGGTCTTCCATTTATTTATGGTAGAAATGTGTTTTAATGAAAGAAATCGATATTTCTTTTTCGAAGTAGGTTAAGCACTGGATCAAAATCAACCAAATAATCAGATGTACTTTCTCGATCAATTTGTTAGAAATAGCAGCTAAGTTACTTTAAACTGGTAATATACCGTCTTCAATAATCAATAAACGTATTTTTAACTAATGTACTTTAAATAATGTAGTTTAAACAGTACACTCCCCTGATTTCAATCTCGGTTACGATTCGCACCAAATGAACACAAAACATGCGCGCGCACGTGTGTATATATGCACGCGTGCGTGTGTATGTGTCTAAGTATATCTTCTATCGTTTACTTGTTGCAGTCATTAGACTGCGGCCATTCTGGGGCACCAGCTTGGAAATGTTTTTTATTCGAATGAACTGACACCAGTACTTATTTTTTTAAAGCCTGGTACTTATTCTATCGTTCTCTTTTGCTGAACCGATATATTACAGGGACGTTAACACACCTGCATCGGTTGCCAAACGATGGTGGGGGACAAAGAGACGCACAAACACACATATACACGGATATACATACATGCGTATACATACATATATGCATGCATAAGTGTATGTATCTATTTATAGACACATATTCACGCACACACACGCACATATATATATAATACTTGTAAACAAACTCGGAGGTTTGATAAGTTACGGAGAAAGAGCGACTAGGAAAGTCTATTTTATACAATAATAACTATATAGTAATGTATCATAATAATAATAATATTAATAATAATAATATGTACTCTGATTAAAGCGACATTTTCTAAACAATTGGCTGAAAAAATGATGAGCATTCTCAGGCTAGAATCGAACCAACATATCAGCAGTAACATGGCTACAGGTACATCTAGTTGAACCTGACGCTCACCCATGAATTACAATCAAATTTTATGTATAGATACTTAACTGTCGAGTACTACATATAATAATTGTAAACAAACCCGAAGTTACGGAGAAAGAGCGACTACAAAAGTAGCAGAGATTCCTGGCAGTGCTCCGGATTAAAATGACATATTCTTTTATCCGTTTAGTTGTTTCAGTCATCTGACTGCAGCTATGCGGGAGCACAGACTTTACTCGAACAAATCGACCCAGGGATCTTGTTCAAAACGGAGGTACCAGTTTTCATTTATGTTTTATGTAGTGTTTTTGGTACCGAAAGACTTTCAAACTTCGTATACTTATCTATTTTGTGTTATAGAACAGAAAAATATTTTTGTATTCGGATTTATTTCATGTAAAAAATTGTCTTATTTCGATAATTTCAACCAATCACTGACAAGTATTCAGCTGTTTATATTTACTCCTTTGGCACTTTAAGCGGTGTAAAGCGTATTTAATCTCCATTACTTCTGACATTTTGCAGAGGCAACACACGTGTGTTCGTTTTCCCTAACCCTAACCCTAACCCTAACCCTAATTGACTTGCTCCTTCCCTCAAAAACCATGCCTTGTGCCTATAATAGAAAGGTTTATTAGCTAATGCCAATATGCTTCAGCCACTTTTTGACAAGGAAATAATAATTTTATCACCGCCGAGAATCGTTTGTTTACGTAGTCAGCACTTAATTTTTACGGCTGAATGGACGTCAGTCATTGGTAGAAATTACAGAAATACGACAACTTTAACATGAAATAACTTGCGATGTACGTTTTTTTGTTAAGAAGACTAAGAGAAAAAGATGTTTTATATGACACATTCTACCAGTGTCCCAAGTTTCAAAGTGTTTTGTTAAGAAAATACTGGTGCCCCCATTTTGAACAAGATCCCGACCCAGGACTAATCTTTTGTAAGCCTAGTACTTATTCTATCGGTCTCTTTTGTCGAACCGCTAAGTTACGGGGACGTAAACACACCAACATCGATTGTCAAGCGATGGGGTGGGTACAGACACTGACACACACACATATATGCACACATAACTCTTAACATTTGGCCTCCTAATTCTCCAGATTTCAATCCATTGGGCTATTACTTGTGATGCATTGTTGAGAGAGAGGTCAATGAACACGCCCATAACACCAAAGATTCTTTGAAAGCTGCCATAGTCAGAGTAATGTCCAAAATGAACCAGGACCACTTGATTCGAGCATGGAGATGATTTAGATCTCATATAGAAGCAGTTATTGAAGCTGAAGGTGGCTTTATTGAATAGCATTACAGATAAGAAAGTTTATTTTCCTCATAACATTTTTTAATAAATAAAGTTATTTGTTATTATATATCTTTTTTTTTATATAAATATAAATGTCCTCCAATATCTTAACGATAAACGTCGCCCTTTCAAAGCCTAGCCAGGCTCATGGGCCCGGTTTCCCGGTTTCTATGGCGTATGTGTTCCCCCCCCCCCCCCAGCTGAACAGGACGCCATAGCAGTCATACCTACGCGTTTTTCGATAGAGGGAGAAATATAAATAGCGTATCTAAATAGACGGAGTGCCAAAATAATTTAAAATAAGTGTAGTAATGTTGTAGGGAGAGCGTACAAATATTGTAAAGACAAATATATTTACTCACGACAAAACTGAAATACACTGAAGACAGTTTTTAGGCAGATGTGGTAAAACTGGATTTAAACATAGTGGGTGAACAAAAATTGAAAATCACTAAATTATTTGTCTGGAAGAACGTACAAAAACCGTAACAAAAGAGATTTTTACGCACAACTAATTGAAATACACGGAATTCAATTTGTAGACAGAAGTTAGTAGGTGTGTGAGTAAGTTAAAGAGAGAGAGAGAGAGAGAGAGAGAGAGAGAGAGAGAGAGAGAGAGAGAAAAGGGGAGAGAGAGAGAAGGGGGAGGGGGAGAGAAGGGGGAGAGAGAGAGAGTTAAAGAAATAGACATAGACTAAAAGAGAGGAACTATCACAGAGAGAAAGAGAGAATATGTGGGCACAAATAATGTGAGCGTGCGAAGTTTGGTGAAAATCGATTGAAAACTATAGAAATGCATACGTGCTACACATACAGACACACCCACACATAAACATACTTTGTTATAGATAGATAGATAGATAGATAGATAGATAGATACATACATACATACATACATACATACATACATACATAAATTTCTTTTATTAGCCACACAGGGCTTTATACAGAGGGGACAAATACAATGTAGAGCTTTTCTTTTTGGGAGGGGGAAGGAGAGAAAAAAGGGGGCGATCAAAAGGGATCGTAGGAAAGAAGAAGAAAAAAGGGAAAGTTCGATTAAAAGGGATCGAAAAAAAAAAGATTGATAGATAGATAGATAGATAGATAGATAGATAGATAGATAGATAACGATATATCATGATAATAATATCTGTATATAGACTCCGATTAAAGCGACATCATCTTATATATATATACTGCTACCCTTTCTCTTCATACAGCCTTGGTCATGTGTGTGCGGCTGCTATTTCTTTCCGTTCTTGGAATCACCAAGCTCGCACGTACTTCTTTGCCCCTCCTGTACGTGCTTCACAGCGTTCGAGACATACACACTTCACGTCTGGCTGTACAGCCTTTTTGTTTGTTTATTTCACCGTTTCGTTTTCCTGTCTTGTTTTCCGTCCGCCACTACCCTCCACGAAACCAATTTAATTTGTGTTCGTGGGAAGAACCATTTTAACGATACGTACTGCCTTAATTCTTCGAAACGCCGGAGTTTTAATGGTGGCAGCTGATGAAGGGGATGTTTCTATGTGGCTTGCTTGTTTGTTGCACCTTGTTTACCATTTTTGTCCTTGTTCTTTTGCCACGTCATGTACCCAGTTATGTATCTATATGTACATGTGGATGAACGTATATACATACATGTACATATATATGCATATACTCATATATTGTTTATATATATATATATATATATATATATATATATATATATATATATATATATATATATATATACTAATGACGTTAACAAGTAGAACGAAAATGGACCCCAACTATGCGAACCTGTTCGTTGGCTACGTTGAGGCCCAAATATTCTCAAGTTTCACTGGTCCTACTCCTGAACTATACGGTCGTTATATTGACTCCTGTATCGGTGTGACCTCACTTTCCCATGAACATCTAAACTCCATCCACTACAAACACACAGACTCACACTCATACCTCAGCTTCTCCTCCTCCCACCCTAAACACACCAAGCTCTCCATACCCTATTCCCAATTCCTCTGTCTACGCGGGCTCTGCAGTGACAACCATGACTTTGAGACTCAGTCTCAACTCATGGCTCGCCTCTTCATCTTACGTGGATATCCCCTCACCACTATCCACACCGCCCTTGCCAGAGCACTTCTGTGGACCGTGCATCTACTCTCTCGCCCCGCACCTACCCCACCGTCACCCGTCTCCCGTTCCCCCTCACCCACCACCCCACCATTCTCCGAGCCTTCCGGCGACTCCAGTCCGATCCCTCCACTTCGCACATTTTCCCTAACTGACCCCTCCCCTCCTTCAAACGAGCCTACAGCCTACGAGACCTCTTGGTTTACAATTTCTTCCCTAAACCAACCTCCCAACCCGGCTCGTTTCATTGCTCCCGCCCACGCTGTCGCACATGCCCCTACCTCTCCAACACCACCCACCTCACAGGCACCCATCATTAACCCTATCATCACTGACTCCTTCACCTGCATTTCTAGCAACGTCAACTACTGCATCTGCTCTCTCTGTCAATCTCTATACATCGGTCAAACTGGACTCCGCTTAGCTGACCGGTTCGCAGAACCTCAGAGATA
>NC_142933.1:13992827-14002827 GCF_046866305.1 Octopus bimaculoides
GAGTGCCAACAACAACATTAGCGTGTTATTTTTATAACCGCAAGCATGGTGATAAGGTTAAGAAGCACGCGCTGCAACCATTTGGTTTCGGGTTCAGTCCCACTGCACGGCACCTTGAGCAAGTGTTTCTACTATAGTCTCAGGCTGACAAATACACTGTTAGCGGATTTAGTAGATGTAAACTCACATATATGTATATGCGTGTGTTTGTCCATCATCACTTTGACAGCTGGTGTTGGTTGGTTTACGTTCTCGTAACTTAGCGGTTCAGCAAAAAAGTCCAGTAAAATAAATACTATTCTTAAAAGTACTGACGTCGATTGTTCGACTGAACCCATCAAAACGGTGTTCCAGCATGGCCGCAATCTAAAAACCGAAACAAGTAAAATATAATAAGCAAAAACTACTTTAAGTCAGGCTGGTACCAGGTCCTTAATTTTATAATCAGAACTCCCTCATTAGGCCGCGTCCACAGGCACCTACTTAAGTATTTCAGAAATAGCTGATGAAGGGCACCACTCCAATGAACTAGCGAGGAACACCTCTGAGAAGATATGCATGTCGACGAATGATAGCCACTACAGCTACATGTGTCCAATGCTATAATCCTTAGCGACTACTGAGTTGTACCGACGGGAAGTGGTGGTGTTGATCTTGTCGCTTCACAACAGGTTATTTAATGTTTTTTATCTTTTACATACTTTAGTCATTGGACTGCGGCCATGCTGGGGCCCCACGTTGAAGGGTTTTAGTAAAACAAATCGACTCTAGTACTTATTCTTTTATTCTTTTACTTGTTTCAGTCATTTTAACTGCGACCATGTTGGAGCACCGCCTTTTTTCTTTTTTTCTTTTTTTTTTGCAACTCGGTTACTAATTATATCGGTCATTTTTTTACCAAAATGCTAGGTTACAGAACGTAAACAAACGAACACCGTTAAATGGTGATAGGGGGACAAACACAAAGACACACACGCATATACATGTACGACAGGCTTCCCCACACTTTCCATCTACCAAATCTACTCACAAAGCACTAGTTGGCTTGGGGTTATAGTGGAAGACCCTTGACCATGCGGCTGCGCAGTTGGACTGAACCTGAAACCACGAAGTCGTCGCAAAGTGAGCTTCCTAACTATACGGCCATGATCACGCTTGTAAAACCGCTTAAATGAGATTATCGGAAATTATCGAAAATTGTCGTCCCTCCAGATCAATATTTCTTACCCAGGGTCCACATGGGCCCTTGAGGGTCCATGTAAGATTGGTGGGGGTCCACGTAATAAAACCGTAAATTGGGGCTCCATGGTAGTATTTTAAGCGCCCTTGAAAAAATTTTGCTTCAGATTTATGTATTGCAAGAAACAGTTTGGTTTGTTTCTCTAACATTTTACATGGTTAAACCTACATGAGTGAATGTGGGAAAAACAAAATAGGAGTTTTGAAAGAAGTTTCTATAAGACAAATCATTAAACGTCAAATGGTTATGGGGGTCCAACGGAATAATATCGTAATCAAATGGGTCCATTTGGAAGGGGGGAAATGGTTGAAAACCCCTGCTAAAAACCCCTAAACTGCATGTTCATCACGGCTGGTCTATTTTTAACTGTTGCTGGACGCAGAGCTGATATGAGACTACTACAACAATAGTAACAACAACAATAACAACAAACGCTAATCAAACAGACAAAACACTAGAATAGTAAATATAATCAGATTGCAGACGATATAAAAATAGCCACTTGAGACTTTAATCTCTTTTATCCAGCAGCAACACCAACACTCAGCAATAACGACCACAACAACAATAAAATAAAAATACCACGACCGATTTCAAAACAAGCGACCTCCTTACCATTGTCACTAACACCGACACCATCAATACTATTACCACCAACGCCATCAGAACCAAAAGTCGGAAAGAGGGGGGGGGGGGGGGGGCGTCCTTACCAGCCAAAATGTCGGTGACTCATATATATATAGACGCTTGTAGTTATGGCGATTTCCTTGACGAAGGACCTTAAGATTATTGATAGCCCAGTTAATCTAGATGTTATATAAATAGATTATTGTTGTTGTTGTGGCTGCTGTTGCTGCTGCTGCTGCTGTTTTTTTTTATTATTATTGTTTTCCGACAGGCGCAGGAGTGGCTGTGTGGTAAGTAGCTTGCTTACCAACCACATGGTTCCGGGTTCATTCCCACTGTGTGACACCTTGGGCAAGTGTCTTCTACTATAGGCTCGGGCCGACCAAAGCCTTGTGAGTGGATTTGGTAGACGGAAACTGAAAGAAGCCCGTCGTATATATGTATATATATATATATATATATATATATGTATGTGTGTGTATATGTTTGTGTGTCTGTGTTTCTCCCCCCAACATCGCTTGACAACCGATGCTGGTGTGTTTACGTCCCCGTAACGTAGCGGTTCGGCAAAAGAGAACGACAGAATAAGTACTAGGCTTCCGAAGAATAAGTCCTGGGGTCGATTTGCTCGACTAAAAAGGCGGTGCCCCAGCATGGACGCAGTCAAATGACTGAAACAAGTAAAAGAGTAAAAAAGAGTATGCCATGCAATAGTAGTGACCGTGGTGGTGGTGGTGGTGGTGGTGGTGGTGGTAGTGGTGGTGGTGGTCGTCGTGGTGGTCGTGGTCGTGCTCGTGCTGGTGGTGGTGGTGGTAGTGGTGGTGGTGGTGGTGGTGGTAGTGGTAGTGGTGGTGGTGGTGGTGGTGGTGATGGTGATGATGGTGGTGGTAGTGGTGGTGGTGGTAGTGGTGGTGGTAGTGGTGGTGGTAGTGGTGGTGCTGGTGGTGGCGTCTCATTTTTTTAAATTTTGGCTCCAGTTCACCAGTCAAAGAATGGCGGTGCTGAACTATATTATTCAACATGCAATTTTCTTCCTTAAAATGAGAGGTAAGGTATGATTTGAGGGTGATTTGATTACCATTTCTTGCGGGCCGAATGATAACTTTGGGGACTCCATCACCTGCTTAACATGCAATCTCTATATAATAATTGTGAGTTCATTGGCTGGTTGGTTTCTCTATTTAACCCTGCTATTTGTCGTTGCTAGACTGCTAGAAATAGCAGCCTCGTCTTACTCAATTCACAACCAACTATCTTAAAACTCGTGGTACTACCTCATTGCATAATTTAGCTCACAACTGGAAATATAATTACGGTTGCTTCTGGTAGGACCCTATGAAGGAGATGCCTGAAGATTCTTTCCCTGCTTTATTCACTTTACTTAGTAGAGCTACAGAATAATAACCGATATACCAGTTAGTTGGTTGGTCTATTTCTCCTCTGACGCTTTATATAGTACACCTTCTCTTCGACTTACGACAGAGTTCCGTTCCGATTGGCAGGTCGTAAGTCGATCTGGTCGTATGTAGGATTTATATTTTCAACACTATTTTCATACATGCAGCTGATACTTGAAAGCGACTGAGTGAGAAACAGAAGCAAGCAATGGATTCCTGTGTCTGAGGGGAAGCCTGCGTTTTCAGACGCTGCCATAGTTATCGTACGCGCAGCTGCCCGACTTCCTAAAATCGATTTATTTGTTTATTTATTCTTATTTTTCTATTTTTTGTGTGGTCCTTAGTACGGATGGTCGCAAGTCGCATAGGTCGTAAGACGAGGAGAAGGATGAGAAAGAGAGAGAATAAAACACATACAGTAGAAATTAATGTAAAAGGTGCAGTAGGAGTGCACTTGCATATACGAAGCTTGGTGGTAGGCAATGAGTAAAGCAAAGCTACACCCAATGGGAGAGAAAGGATAATACAGAGGAGAAAGAGATGGAAGGGGAGTAAATGAAAGTAATTATGGGAGGTGGTGCAAAGGAAAAACTTTTTTTATTTAACTTTATTTTAATTACGACAGGGCGCTAAAAAGTTTTTGGCCGGGTCGCACTTTATTCATTTTCGTTCAGCGTCTGGCGGTCGTCTTAGAGGTGCCCTGTGTCAAAAAATATCATTCGTAGCAGACGTTCTCTCGAATTTAAAAAGCAGCACTTTGTTGCGGCATAACGTCCTGGCAAATCTCTTTATACGACGCCGAATATTAAAGAGCACCGAAATGTCCCAGACCAGGCAAGACAACTCGCCTCGATATGATCGAAAATGATAGATATCGATATTTTTCTATTATTGTGGTCCATCAGTACCATGTACTCGAAGCACCCCAATATATATATATATATATATATATATATATATATATATATATATATATATATATACTCACGCGTGCATACGTGTATATATATGTATATATATAATTCCAAGAGAGTTAGAGGTTGTGAATCCAACCAACTAAGGGATAATATCTATCCAATATACTGCTGGTAGAATACCCAATTATTGATACACAAGTATTTTTTCATTGCATGGCAATTACACTACCGAATGTAATAAATGGGTGAGGGTAAAGAGTTGTTTTACCCTTAATTTATACATGTATATTGTTATAATTGCTTCTTTTTTAAATAAATAAATAGACATGATATAATGTCTAAAAGTTGATGAATACCACCTCTTGATCCCATCCATTTTTTTATTGCCGTTTACATATATATATACATATATATATATATATATATATATATATATATATATATATATATATATATATATATATATATATATATATATATATATATATATATATATATATATGCATTAATGGTTGCATTGTTCAATTACATGGAGCTGCGTGAAACTATCGTACTGCATTACCTCTGGATATCCTTGTTGCTTATTTTGACTATATATATATATATATATATATATATATATATATATATATATATATATATATATATATTTATATGTATGTATGTGTGTATATGCAAACGTTGATACATGTATTATATAAGTTATTTTTATCTCTGCCCATATCTATGCACATTATTTTTGCCTGTTTATTTTTAATAATTGTTTTATATCTTACACTCTCATGCGAATTTATTTTAGGAACGTTCTGCTAATTCGAAGAGGTCGTTATTATTACAACTACCACTAAAACCACTACTACTACCAACAACTCCACCACTACCACCACCACTACCACTACCACCACCAAGACAACAACAACAACAACAACTGCTACTACTACTGCTACTGCTGCTGCTGTTGCTAGTATATTAACCCTTTCTGTGAAGTTTGATCTGGAAAGTGATTTAGTAATCACGTATCAAGCCTCAAAATGACGGCCATATCTTTTTTGTGATGTTTGGTAATTCGAATTAGTATTTTTGTATTTTCGTTTAAATAATATCTTCAAGAAAACTGTTATCAAACGTGATCAGGTGCACACTTCTTAAAGAATCCCTGTATAGCTGTACACCGTGCATGTCTATATATATATATATATATATATATATATATATATATATATATATATATATATATATATATATATATATATATATATATATACATATATATATATATATATATCAATATATTATAAATAAACTACCAACAAAAATAATTGGTAAGCTAACTCAAAAAATCATCTCCAAAATACGTTCATTTAAATATATACGTTTTTGCGTTGTAACTCCTTTATTATTATTTATATATATATATATATATTAAGCCTTTCCATAAATTTCTTAACCTCAAGGTTGGATTTCCTGAGTGCACCTTTACCGGTAATCCTATTGTTTATATATATATATATATATGGGAGAATATACAAATAATAACAACAGACGAGGACAGGTGGTGTAAATAACAAAAGTATATATTAGTATGACGCTCGGGAATACAGAAAGTCTTTGACGTTTCGAGCTACGCTCTTCAACAGAAAGAATACGGAGACAAGGAGAAAAACACGGAGAAAAAAAATTGAATAGTGTTCAGTCAACGGTCTATATATATATATATATATATATATATATATATATATATAATATTAATAATATATAAATATATGCATATATCCATACATATATGTACATACCTACATTTATATGTATACATACATGCATATATGGGTACAGGACATAATAAAAAACCTTAAACACAGTGAGAAACGAAAACATAAAAACAAGCGGTGAGGGCTGTTGAGCGAAGACGATAGAAAAATTATTATGAACGCTAAGATAGACGTGCTATGAGAGAAGAGATAGGAAAAACACGTCTTCTCACTGTCCTGTTCTTGTTAACACTTTCACCCACCGCAAAAAATTCCACATTTTATTTAATTTGCTTTGTGGGAAGGACTGTTTCAACGAAGTCGCGAGTAGATGAAACAGGAAAAACTGACGAAGGGGTATACTCTTTATGTTGCATGTCTCGTTTCTCTATTTGTTTTTTTCGTTGTTCGAAAAAAGTTCGTTTTCTGTTTTCGTTTCTCATTGTGTTTAAAGTTTTTTTATGTCCTGTACCCATATATATATATATGTGTATGTATACATATAGATGTAGGCATGGACATATATGTATAGATATATGCATATATTTATATATTATTTATATATATATATATATATATATATATATATATATATATATATATATATATACAAGAATAAGGGCAGGGAATCGTCAATTAATAATAGAATTAATAATTAACAATTTTGCCAAGTAGTTCAGTATGAAAAAACCTTTATCGGTAAAACCATTTATCATCATAAATATACAGGGATTAGCATTGAGTTGCTTCTCCAACATACTGAAAATTTAGAAATAGCAGTCAAAGAACTACTGATTCTAAACTACAAATTTTTCTCTAAACGGATGGCGATATTTATGGCACACATAGAACAAAAAACCGGAGGGAAAAGCGTAAACAAAACAAGTCTTTAGTTAATTGGATACGAATCGTTTCATGGTTAAGCGAATGAAAATTTCACTATTCCAATCTTCAGTCCAAATATTCTGATAAATTTGAAAGTGTCTCTAAAAAAATTTGCGGTAATTTTTGGCCATGCGACACCAAAAATCAACGATAAGAAAGGCACTTACGAATTCATCGGCCAGTGAGTTCAGGCATCTCACCTCAAAGCAATCTATTCCATGTGCGTCACAAATAGTCCCGTATGAAAAGAAGTCCTCTTGTGGAGGGATTTTTTAGAGACACTTTCAAATTTATCAGAATATTTGGACTGAAGATTGGAATAGTGAAATTTTCATTCGCTTAACCATGAAACGATTCGTATCCAATCAACTAAAGACTTGTTTTGTTTACGCTTTTCCCTCCGGTTTTTTGTTCTATGTGTGCCATAAATATCGCCATCCGTTTAGAGAAAAATTTGTAGTTTAGAATCAGTAGTTCTTTGACTGCTATTTCTAAATTTTCAGTATGTTGGAGAAGCAACTCAATGCTAATCCCTGTATATTTATGATTATATATATATATATATATATATATATATATATATATATATATATATATATATATATATATATATATACATGTGTGTGTGTGTGTGTGTAACGAATTGTATAGTATTACTATTCATTTTTCAGTAGCAAAATTTTAACACGTTGCATCATATAACTTGACTCGCAATACCGTGCGGGATCATATGATAGTATTGAATAACGTGTTTACATAAATATCACATCTTCAGGCATTCAGGTCATTAAAAGAGGAGACTTTTGTTGTTGGGCTTTTTTTTTGTGTGTGTGGTGCTTTTTTTTTGTGTGTACGGCAGCATATAACATTTCAAGTGAAAGGATAAAGTAAATATATAATTTGATCCATTTATAAACGGTGGGAGTTTTATATGAAGCTAGTAACAAATCAAATTCCTTAATTTCGCATTCTAAACAAATTCATTATTTTCTTGCTTTAAGCAGGGAATGATTATAATGTAGTTCATTGTACCCAAAGTAAATGATGTAGAGAAAATGATGGATTTCCAGGTAAGGGCTAACGACAGCATCAAACATTTCTTATCAATAATAGTCGCTAGCAGCCTTTCAACCGACGTAAACAGGAAAAGATGATGCTGCCCTAACCACTGGGCGACTGCGCCTCCACACTAAAAACTATATAATACATACATTTTATATATACACACACACATATATATATATACATATATACATATACATATACATATATATATATATACATACATATACATATACATATATATATACATATACATATACATATACATATACACACACACACACACACACACACACATACATACATACATACATACATACATACATACATATATATATATATATATATATATATATATATATATATATATATATACCGGAGTAAGCACATGAAATGTGCAACAAGGTGGAAAAAAGAGTACTCAAATACCAGAGGTAGAGTAATATGCTTTATTTCAAAGCAGCAGAAATATAACAAAAGACTGTTACTCTGAGTTTCACGTTATATATATATATTGTCAATTCAAAAAAGCACAGAGAAAACCAAAAAAAAACAACCGTGAGGACGCAGCACAAGTAATGTACTTATAAGACACTCAGAGAAGGAAAAGAGTAGTAGTTTTAGGTTTCTAGCATAGCTCTTCTTCGGAAACAGGAAAACTAGGAAAGTCCAAGGACAAGGAGAAAAAGATTGCCAACTATCACGTCCGGTTCCATTTCTTAAGTGACTTCAAGTATTGGGAAAGTGCTTTCTAGAACGCGAGGGTGTGAAAATTGTCAGTGTGTGTGTGTGTGTGTGTATGTGTGTGTGTGTGTGTGTATCCCCAAGTGCGTGCGAGTTTCTGTGGGTAAGTGTATGTACGTGCGTATATATGTGTGCATGTCTGTGCGTTGTACGTGTGTGCGGTGTGTGTATGTGAGTGTTGTGTGTGGAGGTAAATTTGCGTTCATGTTTATGTGTGTGCGTGTGTCTGTGTGTGTGTGTGCATGAGAGGGAGAGAAGGAGGAGACGAGGAGGGGGAGTTTATGTGGTTGCGTTGGTGTAGCCGACGGTGTGAGTATTACGTGTGCGGGCGTGTGTGCGTGTACGTGTGCGCGTGCGAGAGTGCGTGTGTGTGCACGCGAGCGCGTTCGGCTGTATGTGTGTGGTGGGGGCATTGCCGGCATTGTTGGGAAAGCAGATGAGTGAGCTAGCTAATCACTTGATTTCTTGAAAAAGAATCGTCTATTTGTAATATAACGTTATGTTTTTTTCTAACAGGCCATTTAATAGAGCGGTTCAGAAAGAATAATTTTTCCGCTGACAGAACTCAAAACAAACAACTCTCAGCATGGAGGAGCTTCCTGGTAAACAATGTTTTGAGGTCCTCGACCTCAACCATCATTGGTGTAGATATTGTGTTACCCTTCGACACGTGAAAAGTCAAGAATGAGCCGAGACACATAAACGCTCACGCACAGCGTATGTATGGATATATATATATATATATATATATATATATATATATATATATATATATATATATATATATATATATATATATATAGCGAGAATTTACAAAAAAAAAACAAAAGAAGGCGGGTTTGTAAACAACAAACAGATGTATTAGTTTAACGCTCGGGAAGTGAGAATGTCTTTTACGTTTCGAGCCTACGCTCTTCAACAGAACGGAACACAAAAATAAACAGGGGGAGAAAATAAAAAGAGGTTTAGTGGCTTGCGATATATATATATATATATATATATATATATATATATATATATATATGAAGCTTACTATCCAACTATGTTGTTCCGTGTTCAATCTCACTGCATGGCACCTTGATCAAGTATCTTTGACTATATCCTCGGCCTAACCACAGCTTTTTGAGTGGATTTGCTACACGGAAAATGAAAGAAGCCCTTCGTGTGTGTGGGGGGGTGCGTGTATATATATATATATATAACATTTCATAAACCTACAAGACTAATTTCTCCCAAAATTTGATAAACCTACAAGACTAGGTGAAAGCGCTAATTTATCAGACATGTGACATATGAATAAAAATCTGTAAATATACAACCATCCAGACATCTGAGTACCTGATTATTATTTTTTCTAATATATATATATATATATATATA
>NC_142933.1:14005327-14037827 GCF_046866305.1 Octopus bimaculoides
GTAATACGAGTAAATGGACATATGATAAAAAAAAAGTGGTACTCAATACACTCGATAGAAGTTACATATATTTTCATATCATTTAATAAAGGCTTCACCCAACTTCATATAGTTTAAAGTTTCGTTACGCGTAGGACGAACCTACCTCATCAGATATTGGAAACAACTGGATAGATAGATATTCCGCAGTTTCTGTTTACCAAATTTCAAAATTCTAAGTAATTCTCAGTCCAAAATCATGGTATGAGGCACTTGTCGAATGTGGAGTGCCTCGCAGTGGAGTGGAGTAGAACCCTGGAACCACGCGGCTGCAAAGTGGGCTACTTAACCACAAAGTAATGCCTAATCAACTTTTCCCCGACTCAACACCACCACCACCACCACCACCTAAATTTGTAGTTTTGTGCCAATTTTAGAAATCAGTGTTTGGGAGTCTATTTTAATACTGTGCCAATACTAATTTCGCAATAAAACATATATAGCCACGTACTGTAGTAGTAGTAGTAGTAGTAGTAGTAGTAGTAGTAGTAGTAGTAGTAGTAGTAGTGTTGCCAATGGTAGCGATGGTGGTGGTGGTGACATTGTAGTGGTGAAGGTAGTTGTGGTACCGGCGGCGATAGTAGTAGTGGTGGTAGCAGCCGTTGCGGAGGCGGTGGCAGTGGCAACTGTGGAAGTAAAGGCAACAGTGGTGTCGGAGGCCGCCGCAGCTGTGGCGGAGGTGGAGGCGGAGGCGGGGGGCGGAGACGGAGGCGGAAGCGGGGGGGCGGAGGCGATGGCGGTGGCAGTGGTGGT
This sequence comes from Octopus bimaculoides, assembly GCF_046866305.1. Taxonomy (NCBI): domain Eukaryota; kingdom Metazoa; phylum Mollusca; class Cephalopoda; order Octopoda; family Octopodidae; genus Octopus; species Octopus bimaculoides. The sequence continues at coordinate 14,006,120 of NC_142933.1, forward strand.
GGTGGTGGTGGTGACGGTGGCGGCGGCAGTGATGGTGGTGGTGGTGGTGGTGGTGGTGGTTACTATTCTTTGATTATTTTTTTTTCTGTTTTGATAAATTACTGATAAAGGGAAGGTGGAATTTCGTGTCATTGTCTCTTGAAGTCCTTATCAGATTTTTGCGTTGTTGTTGCTGTTGTTGTTGTTGTTGTTACTCTTGTGGTTGTTATTGTCATCGTTGTTGTTTAACCCATTGAAGACCTGAATCATACAGACCTAATAAGCTTTATTAGCTATGACCACCCCGTTCTTTTTATCTCTTCCTCTCTCCACCCCTATTTATAGGGTACCCAGCCCCACATTTTCCATACATGTTCTTGCTTATTTTGTTTTTTACGTGTATCTTTTCAAACGTTAAGGTGTGATATAAAAAAAAAATTGGCTGCTATTACCAGGATGTGAAGCGACCAAGTAGGCGCCTTCTCGTTTGTTCCGGATTGTTGCAAGTCATTGCACATGGTGTCCGGTCAACGTCTGCAGATAAAAACCTGAGTTTAGGTGGATTTACAGAAACTTATATTTTTTATGGTTGAGGCCCAGTGGTTAGGGTAGCGGACTCGCGGTCATAGGATCGCGGTTTCGATTCCCAGACCGGGCGTTGTGAGTGTTTATTGAGCGAAAACACGTAAAAGCTCCACGAGGCTCCGGCATGGGATGGTGGCGAACTCTGCTGTACTCTTTTACCACAACTTTCTCTCACTCTTACTTCCTGTTTCTTTTGTGCCCATATTTCAAAGGGCCAGCCTTGTCACACTGTGTCACACTGAATATCCCCGAGAACTATGTTAAGGGTACACGTGTGCGTGTGGAGCGCTCAGCCACTTGCACGTTAATTTCACGAGCAGGCTGTTCCGTTGATCGGATCAACTGGAACCCACGTCGTCGTAAGCGACGGAGTGCCAACAATATTTTTCATGAGGATGATGATGGCATCGACAACGACGACGACTACAATGATGATGATGATGATGATGATGATGACAGCAACAAAATATTTCTCCGAGAAAATATGTTAGGCGAGAAAAAAAATTATGAGATTTCTGACATTAAATTATATGTTTGATATATAAATCTAAAGCAGAATATATTTTTACTGTAAAATATCACTTCACCAGTTCGTCTCAGTTTATCTTTGTTATGATAAAGCTACAGATCAAATACGGTTAAATTAAGAAAATATGTTTATTAAAAACATAAATCATTACTTCATAAGCAAAAGTAATATACAGATACGTAACGAGTGTCCCTGCCTAAAATTTGAAACTACAAACATTTGCACAAGATGCCGTGCACTGCTATTGAAACCAAAGCCACATGATTTGGAAGCAAGCTTCTCAATTACACAGCCACGCCTGCTCCTATGAGCTACACTTGTGCCTTTGGTTAGATAAAGAGAGAGAGTGAGTGAGTGAGTGAGTGAGTGAATGAGTGAGTGAGTGAGTGAGTGGGTGAGTGAGTGAGTGAGCGAGTGAGTGAGTGAGTGGGTGAGTGAGCGAGTGAGTGAGTGAGTGGGTGAGTGAGTGAGCGAGTGAGTGAGTGAATGAATGAATGAGTGATTGAATGAGTGAGTGAGCGAGTGAGTGAGTGAATGAGTGAGTGAGTGAGTGAGTGAGTGAGTGTGTGTGAATGAATGAGTGAATGAATGAATGAGTGAGTGAGTGAGTGAGTGAGTGAATGAGTGAGTGAGTGAGTGAGTGAGTGAGTGAGTGAGCGAGTGAGTGGGTGAGTGAGTGAGTGAGTGACTGAGTGAGTGAGTGAGTGAGTGAGTGTGTGTGAATGAATGAGTGAATGAATGAATGAGTGAGTGAGTGAGTGAGTGAGTGAATGAGTGAGTGAGTGAGTGAGTGAGTGAGTGAGTGAGCGAGTGAGTGGGTGAGTGAGTGAGTGAGTGACTGAGTGAGTGAGTGAGTGAGTGAGTGTGTGTGAATGAATGAGTGAATGAATGAGTGAGTGAGTGAGTGAGTGAGTGAGTGAGTGAGTGAGTGAGTGAGTGAGTGAGTGAGTGAATGAGTAAGTGAATGAGTGAGTGAATGAGTGAGTGAGTGAGTGCCTTCTTGAGGCAGAAAATTTCACAAACTGTTACACGGGGTTTCACATAACCATCATACTTTTTCCTGATGATCAATGATGCGAAACTCCGAATACAATGAGTAGCAGTTTATGGAAGTTTTTTCAGCTTCAATACTTCTTCCACTTCGTAATCTACTCTACTTTTGGTATTTGAGTGCTATTTACTTTTTCCACTTTGTTTAACACCTAGGTACTTGCATGACTGTGTGTATGTGTGTGTGTGTGTGTATTAATTATGATTTCTGTTATTTGCCCCAGGGCGAAAGCTGAGAAGGACAATACAAAAACAGACATAAAGCGGGGGGGAGGAGGGTTACATATAATGCAATGACAGTCTAAACATATCAGTTTATAATAATAAAATCGGTTGTTTACATACTTCGTTCTTGAGAACGAAGGCTTCTTTATTATTAGCTGTAGCAGTAGTATTAGTGTTATTGGTTTTCATGTTGTTTTTTTTATTTTGATCATCAGCACTTGATGAAAATAGTGAAGTGGTACGATATTTTGTTGTTACCTCTTCACATAAACAAAACACTAATCCTTCTCTTCCTCCTCCTCCTACTACTACTACTACTCCACTTACAACTACTATTCCTCCACCCACTACTACTACTACTACTACTACTGTATCACTGTCACCAAATGATAGTAACTGTTGACCCATTTACTGTCGCTAAATGACAAATGATATGTCTGGCACTTAATAGTTTTGCTATTTTTATTGTCAGTTTCTTTATAAGATGTGTCCCTCTTAAAGCGGAGATCTGGCAGAAAGGTTAGCACGCCGGGCGGAATGCATAGCGATATTTCGTCTGTCTTTACGTTCTGAGTTCAAATTCCGCTGAGGTCGATTAGCCTTTCATCCTTTCACGTCGATTAAATAAGTACCAGTTAGCTACTGGGGTCGATATAATCCACTTAATCCCTTTGTCTGTCCTTGTTTGTACCCTCTACGTTTAGCCCCTGGTGGGCAATAAAGAAATAAATGTTAGCACGCCGGGCGAAATGCTTAGTGGTATTTCGTCTGTCTTTACGTTCTGAGTTCAAATTCCGCCAAGTTCGACTTTGCCTTTCATCCTTTCGAGGTCGAAAAATTAAGTACCAGATGCGTACTGGGTAGATCTAATCGACTGGCCCCCACCTCCCCCCAAAATTTCGGGCTATATGCCTAGAACAGAAGAGAATATTCAAATAAAATGTAACTTTTGGCGGCGACCTGGCAGAAAGGTCATTCTGAGTTCAAATTCCGCCGAGGTCGACTTTGCCTTTCATCCTTTCGAGGGTCGATAAATTAAGTACAACTGTCACCGACCATTCACTGAAGGTTGTCTCAAATTTAAGACTTTGCCTCCCAAGACTATTTTGTGCCATATATTCTTTTGCACTAGCGAGCTAATTCTAATACAACTTACATTTTTTAAGATTCTCCTTTTTATAAACGATATATCGTAATTTCCAGTCACACGAGGTTGTGTGTTAAGAAGCTAGCCTCCCAACCACATGGTTCCGGGTTCAGTTCCACTGTGTGGAACGTCGGGCAAGTGTCCTCTACTATAGCCTCGGGCTAACCAAAGCACTGTGAATGAATTTGGTAGATGGAAATTGAAAGAAGTGCGTTGTGTTCTTCAGCAAAACACTTCGTTTCTCGTTACTCCAGTCTACTCAGCCAGCAAAAATAAGTAACCCTGCGACGGACATGCGTTCCGTCCATGTAAGGAATATATATAATACGGCATGGAAACCGGGGAACCGGCCCTTATGAGTCGGCATGTCACCAGAAGGTAGCTTTACATTTTTTGTTTTTTGTTTTTTGTTTTTTGTTTTTTGTACTCAGCTGTAAACGTGTAGCCTTGTGACTGGGTGGCGGCGTACAAGGGTGAGATGGTGACTCAGAAAAATCACCGGAATGTATATCTCGCGAATCACGTTTTGTATTCAGTGATCGAAAGTAGAAAGCAGAATGGTAGAACCCGTTCTGTGAATCCCGACTTGTTGGGATTGGCTGTTCAACCACGTTGAGCGCTGACTGATTCATGGCTAAGCATAATTTGTCCGCTCAATTTCTGATGATATTATACACATTTGAATAATTTGCAGAGCAGAATCAAACAGAAGATTTAGTTAGGAGTGGATGTGTGGTAAGTAGCTTGCTTACCAACCACATGGTTCCGGGTTCAGTCTCACTGCCTGGCACTTTGGGCAAGTGTCTTCTACTATAGCCGACCAAAGCCTGAAAGAAGACAGTCGTATATATGTATATGTATATATATATGTGTGTTTGTGTGTCTGTATTTGTCCCCCCAACATCGCTTGACAACCGACGCTGGTGTGTTTACGTCCCCGTAACCTAGCGGTTCGGCAAAAGAGAACGATGGAATAAGTATTCCTCAGCGTATGTTGCGCCACAGATTCGACATTGAAACAGCAGATCTGGAGAAAAAAGCAATTTAATCCAATGTTAATTACAAAGGTCTTAACTGTAATGAAGGCGCGTGGCCCAATGGTTAAAGTTTGCAGTTCACAGTGACAATGCCGTGAGTTCAATTCCTAGGTCGGGCAGCACGTTGCATCTTTGAGCAACGTACTTCATTTCATGTTGCTTCAGTCTACTCAGCCGACAACTGGTGCATCTGTCTTTCTATCGTAGACAATAACGTAGCTAGAGTACTGCCACCTAGAACCCCACAAAAAACAGATATTGCCTACAGCAGACCTAAAAGTAGTACCCCTTTAAAAGTGCTGCCCAGGGGCGGACCGCCCATGCCGCCGCCTCCACCCCCAGCTACGCTAGTGATCCTAGATGTACGGCTGGATCCTAGATGTACGCGAGAGGGCACCCATCTCGGCACGTAACCACATGGGAACCTAAATGAATTAGTGATGGTATGTTACATGTGACCAAGCCATACTCGTTCGCGGGCGACAGCTGCTTCTTTAATCACCCACTAACACCTACAGGTAAGGTATTTTATCAAAAACGAACTTATTATTTAAAAATATTTTTTAGACGCCCTTCCTCAGTCGCCTCGTTGATATATGATACATTCAGACGAAAATAAACTATCATTACGTTTGCTGGTGTATTTACAGCGTAAATGTTTTGCACATTTTCATTAAATAAACTAAACTATTTTATAGAAGGTGCAGTTAAGTTATATTAGATAAGATTAGTTTATTTACGAAAATGCAATAAAATATGCACTCTCAATTATGTCTGCCGTTAGGCTATTTAACCAGGTAAAATTAAAATCTTCCACAAACTATAGTAATAATATATTCCTGTTGTAAATTTACGTTCATTGCTATTCACAGTCCATCGTAATGGTAGACTACTTGGTATAACTAAGATTAGGAGCAACCGGTTCAAATGGCATATGTTGAAGAATACCAATGGTTGCAGTTCATCCGATCAACAGAACAGCCTGCTCGTGAAATTAACGTACAAGTGGCTGAGCACTCCACAGACACGTGTACCCTTAACGTCGTAGTTCTCGGGGGATATTCAGCGTGACACACAGTGTGACAAGGCTGGTTCTTTGAATTACAGGCACAACAGAAACAGGAAGTAAGAGTGAGAGAAAGCTGTGGTGAAAGAGTACAGCAGGGTTCGCCCCCATCCCCTGCCGGAGCCTCGTAGAGCTTTAGGTGTTTTCGCTCAATAAACACTCACAACGCCCGGTCTTGGAATCGAAACCGCGATCCTATGACCGCGAGTCTGCTGCCCTAACCACTGGGCGACTGCGCCTCCACACTAAAAACTATATAATACATACATTTTATATATACACACACACACATATATATATATACATATATACATATACATATACATATACATATATATATATATACATACATATACATATATATATACATATACATATACATATACATACACACACACACACACACACACACACACACACACACACACACACATACATACATACATACATACATATATATATATATATATATATATATATATATATATATATATATATACCGGAGTAAGCACATGAAATGTGCAACAAGGTGGAAAAAAGAGTACTCAAATACCAGAGGTAGAGTAATATGCTTTATTTAAAAGCAGCAGAAATATAACAAAAAAACCGTTACTCTGAGTTTCACGTTCCCGTTCATCGGACAGTTTTGTCCGATGAACGGGAACGTGAAACTCAGAGTAACGTTTTTTTTTGTTATATTTCTGCTGCTTTTAAATAAAGTATATATATATATATATATATATTATATATATATATATATATATATATATATATATATATATATATATATATATATATATATATATATATATATATATATATATATATATATATATATATATATATATATATATATACAGGGTCCGCCATAAGTAACTATATATTTTCTTTTGCTTGTAACTTTGTTGATACTTATTCAATTTTTCTATTTACGTTCTATGTTCAAATTCCGCCGAGGTTGACTTTGCCTTTCATCCTTTCGATGTCGATGAAATAAGTGCCAGTTAAGTACTGGGGTCGATGTAATCGACTTACACCCTTCCTCAAAATTGCTAGCCTTGTGCTAAAATTTGAAAATAATATTCACATACAGCGTAATAATTGTTTGTAGGAAATTCTATCTTGCGAAGATGGCTTATATTAGCCAACAATTTCTGTTTTAATTACAGACACCTTCGCAAGCCGTTCGAGAAAGATTTTTTTAAACAGAAACACATTTGCCGTCAGTTCATTAAGCAAATTTTTGTACCCTCAGCAGAAACATCTTGCAAGTTCAGGCACATCATAAACTTCTCAAGGGTTATCATATACCAGAAGCACTTTGTTGATTTAGCAACATTAAGTATTAAATCAACTATACCAGGGTAATTTTATGGATTAAAAAGCTTAGGAAAATATATTTCATCATATACTTAATATTATTGTTGTATAAACTAAATTATCTGGTCGTTCTGGTGTACAAGGAATAAAGCAATTTATAAAACGTTGCCAGTGTTCCTATTCAGATGGCCTTAAAATAACCACCATTTTCAACTGTTTTCAAAATCATATACCAAAGCTGTTTTTTTTTTTTTATTTGCAGTTGTTTTTGTTCATATTTTAGCATGACCATATTCTTCAATGTGGAGGCGCGTGGCTTAGTGTTTAGTGGGTATTGCACTCATGATCGTAAGATTGTGGCCTCGATTTCTGAACCGGCTGATGTGTTGCTCCACTCCACGCTACTCAGCTGGCAAAAATGAGTTACCCTGCGACGGACCGGCGTCCCGTTAGGGGCGAAGATATACGCCATAGAATCCGGGAAACCAGCCATTATGGGTCTTTGGCTCGGGAAAGACCTTTAATTACTTTTTTATATACTTCTGTAAAGGAAGAAAAACTACAACTTTAAAAATTTCATGTTATATTTTTATCTTTAATGAAACTACTTAATTAAAATTATATATCTTTAAGGGAGTCAGGGTTACTATTGTACTGTGAAACCAGTTGAAGCTGGGTCACGAGGATTCGTGGCCGCTTCAACCTGCCAATTTGGATTCTTTGTATATTTCGACGATGAGCAATCAGTTGTCCGGCCAATTGAAATTCTACTCGTGAAATTGACGTGTAAGTGACTGAGTGCGGAAACAAGACGATAGTGATGAATTCCAATTAGTGGAAAGAAGTTGTTGTTGTTGGCACTCCGTCGCTTACGACGTCGAGGGTTCCAGTTGATCCGATCAACAGAACAGCCTGCTCGTGAAATTAACGTGCAAGTGGCTGAGTATTCCACAGACACGTGTACCCTTAACGTAGTTCTCGGGGGATATTCAGCGTGACACAGTGTGACAAGGCTGACCCTTTGAAATACAGGTACAACAGAAACAGGAAGAAAGGGTGAGAGAAAGTTGTGGTGAAAGAATACAGCAGGGTTCGCCACCATCCCCTGACAGAGCTTCGTGGAGCTTTTAGGTGTTTTCGCTCAATAAACACTCACAACGCCCGGTCTGGGAATCGAAACCACGATCCTATGACCGCAAGTTCCCTGCTCTAACCACTGGGCCATTGCGCTTCCACAGTGGAAAGAAGCTATTAGAATAAAAGAACTTATGAGTAACAGGAAACTCAAAAGAGAAGCGATGCAACTGGGAAGTGAAGCGGATAACACGTGGAAGGAAGGTCTTGACAGTAAATACCAGACGAGAAAGTTCATAAAAGCAATGATCATGAAATAACTTATAGAAAAGACACAACGAAGGTGCATTTGAAATTGACCTGTAAGTGACTGAGTATTCCACAGACACGAGTAACATTAACGTAATTCTCCGGATGAATCAATGTGAATAGTATGTGACAGGAATAGAGCTTTGAGTAACATATACGAGAGAGAGAGAGAGAGAGAGAGAGAGAGAGAGAGAGAGAAAAGGAAGAAGAGAAACTGGAAGAAAAACTGATGCAAGTATGGACTGGTAGTTAATTTATCGACCTCGATTCGGCAGAATGAAAAGCGAAGTTAATTTCAACGGTATTTGAACTTGAAGTGCAGAAAGCTGGATCAGATATCACAAGGCAATGTATCGTATTATACTCGTCAATATTAGTGTTGCAGTGTCTCCATTGATGTGTTATATCGCTGTCATTGTCTTTTAATTATCTATGTTAATGGTGTCACGTTTAATTCCAGTAAACGTCCTGCCTTACAGGGCAATAAGTGCTGTTTAAGGTTACGTATTACACCTCATTTAGACAGTCGTCGGGGGTGGAGAGCCGGCAACAGAGCGTCAACGTGGTCACTCGACCTGCAAGAAATAGCAACCAAATCTCTCTCAAACCATACTCTACTATCTAAAGAAGGAAATCTGCATCGGATTAAGTGATCCATCCACCCAATGAAAGACGAGATAATCACAGCTGTAACGCCTCCACTTTATCAATTTATGATTCATTAAATAAAACAATAATACGAAATAACTAAAAAGGTTTGTCATTCCGCCTCAAGTGTATTTGTGTGCCAATATGAATGCTTATATAATTTTCCTTCCAGTCAATTCAACATGAGCAACCGTTAATCCAGAGACGATTTTTATCTCTCCATTTTTAACTCTCTCCTTCTGTTTTCTCTCCTCATTCTCTTCGAAACGCCAAACGTTTCTTCCATTTTTTCTGAGCGTCAAAATAATACACCCTGTTTGTTATTCCTTCACTTTTCTCTGTCTTTTTTTTTTATGTATTATTTTGAACTACATATGAAAGTAGATGTGTATATATTTACTGTTACCTCGTCTGCATACCCCACTATCCTCATTGATACTCGAAACTTCGATAGTTTGTTAACTCACGCCCTCCTAAGTTTTATTTTAATGGTTAGCGTTTCGTATCTGCTTACACACATTTGTATTTGTGACTAGGTGCAGCAAAGTGGTCGTTTCTATTTTCCCTCAATCTGTAGGTTTACTTCTAATGATATGTACATTTTAAACACGCGCACACACACACACACACACAAATCGACCACAGCGGAATTTGATCTGAAGACGTAAAAACCGGACGAAATGCCGCTAAGCATTTTATCTATCGCGCGGACGACTCTGCAAACTCGTCACTTTAGATACAACGATATAGTTCTTTCTACTATAGACACAAAGTCTGAAGTTTGGGGAAAAGAGATTAGACGATTACATCGACCCATTGGTTAACTGGTACTTATTTCGTCGACACCGATAGGCAAAGTCGGGATCTTTCTGATTTGGCAGACACCCTTTTTTATTTAGTTTTTATTTAGTGTTTTCTACCGAAACACTTTAAACCTTCGTATACTTGTATATCTTGTCTTATAGAACAGAAAAAAATTTATATTCGAAGTTATTTCATGTTAAAAATTGTCGTATTTCGGTAATTTCAACCAATCACTGACGTCTATTCAGCTGAATACAGTTACTGCTGTTCTTTGTCAACAATAATTTGTGTCGGTGTATATATCGTTTGTCCCTGGTAATCCCTTTGAATTAAGCACCAGTTATGCACTGGGATTAATATAATTGACTTACCCCTTCCCTTAAAAACCAGGCCTTGTGCCTATAATAGAAAGGTTTATTAGCTACTGCCAATATGCTTGAATTACACTATTCTACTTGTTTCAGTTTATTGGATAATAGCTAATAAGGAAATCAAGACAACAAAATAGTTGAAAGAAAGGGCTTCCAAACAGTTGCTTCATTTCCTAGAAATAGCAGCCAAATCTACCTCAAATCAAACTCTATCATCGTTTAGAAAATGTGCTACTGAGTACACAGTACATAGACAATTACTGAAAAATTGTTGAACAGATTTTCACCAAATTTGGCAAAAATATTCATAACCCTAACTCTAAAACCCTAACCCTAACCCTAATTCTAAAACCCGAATCCTAACCCTAAGACCCTAAAGCTAAAACCAGTACAAACGCACGAACGATATCATAAATAACAGTACCGCTGTTAGTTGTTGTTGACAAACAACGGCACTAATTTTATTCAAGGGAAAAGATCCCATTACACCGCCAGAACGTGTTGTTGACAAACCACAGCAGTAATTGTTTCACCTCAATAGACATCAGTGATTGGTTGAAATTACCGAAATACGACAACTTTTAACATGAAATAACTTGGAATATACAAACTTTTCTTAACAAGGCTAAGAGAAAAAGATGTTTTATATGACACATTCTACCAGTATCCCAAGTTTGAAAGTGTTTCGTTAGAAAATAAATGGTATCCGCCAAATCAGAAAGATCCCAAAGTCGACCTCGTTGGAATTAAAACTCAGAACATAAAGAGCTGGAAAAAATGCGGTTAATCATTTTGTGCACTGCTTTAACGATTCTGCCAGCTCACCCCCTTAGCTCCAACGATAAAATGAAAAGAAAATACACGGACAAAGGTTTATTAATGAAGCATAACATTCATTTGCCTTGTAGAAAATAAGTACACATTACCTCACTTCATGAACCGAACATCAATTTATTATTTATTTATGTATTTGTTAGTTTTATAAACTTTTCAGAAATAATAAATTCAAGATCACATGATGTCTGTTGTTTGTTATTCAATTAGTGGTGCAATAGCCAATCATTTTATTTACTTTATTTTATTTTTTCCTCTTGTCTTGTGTTAGGCGTGTTGTTATCTTCCTCAGATGTAAGACTGACAATAAGATAAAAACGATGGAAAGTTTTGTCAGAAAAACGTGTTGTCTGTAAATGGAGATAAATTCTGATTAAGATATGGGTGTGTACATCAATGTTTTTATATCTACTTTTCGGACTATTTAAGAAAATATTTCACAAATACTCTCTACATCACCTTATTTAATTTTCCAAATCAGTCAAGAATGATGCATGGAAAATTAAATTCAGTTTTCGAATCTTTCCAAAAGAGAACGATCGCGAATACAAGCGGTGGAAAAGAGATCACTCCAAATGATCTCCGGATTAACGTTACTCGACAGGGTGCATAACGGCTCAACTTAGTGAGACAACTTGATCTCTGAGTTAGCCACATCTCAGAAATCAGGTGGTTTCACCAAGTTGAGCTGCTACTTTACCGCATTGAGAAGTCACAGATCCGGTGATTAGAATGCTTACAGGAAAGGACCACAAGACGGATCCTTCAAGCGAAGCCAGTTGATAGGAGACCTAGAGGTAGTCCAAGAACGATATGGTTGGATAATATCCATAGACTCAGTTGGTCACGCTTGAGAATCCAACAGGAAAGTGTAATGATGATTGCTTCTGATAAGATCCTATGAAGGAGGTAGCTCACGACCCTCCCACGAACAGTGGGGGGGAAAATGGATGGATGGATGGATGGATGGATGGATGGATGGACATGAAATTAATGTGCAAGTGGCTGAGCACTCCACAGACATGTGTACCCTTAACGTAATTGTCAGGGAGATTCAGCATGATACAGAGTGTGACAAGGCTGGCTCCTTGAAATACAGGTACAACTCATTTTTGCCAGTTGAGTGGACTGGAGCAACGTGAAATAAAGTGTCTTGCTCAAAGACAAGGCATTGCCGGGAATTGAACTCACGACCTTACAATCGCGAGCCGAATGCCCGAGCCACTAAGCAAGTAGCTGCTTTGAGTAAGTGCTCAAAGTAGGCAACAAGTATCATTAATAAATATTGTCCATGCAATGTATACTCGTTTTGAAGTGTTAAGTCAAATTATTTTTGAGAATTACTTTGACATTATTTTGACAAAAGAAAAGAAAAAAAAGGAGCCATTTATGCTTGTATGTAAGAAGCTGCAGTCAAAACAATTTGTCATAGTGCCTCATAATGATAAAACCTTCTAAGTCGTTTAACTCTATTCTATATATTCCGTCTAGAACAACGATTCTCAACATGGGCGATACCGCCCTCAAGGAAGCGCTGGGAAAATCGAAGGGTCTTTAGGCTTTAGGAGGTGATGACGGGGCGGTGAGGGGTGAGGTGGGGTGGGTGGGGTTTGGGTGAAGGGGCGGTGAGTGGTAGGGTGAAGGGGCGGTGAGTGGTGTGGTGAAGGGGCGATGAGGGGTGTGGTGAAGGGGCGGTGAAGAGGACGGTGAAGACGACGGTGAGGTAACATAGTTACATACTACATTTTACCTATGATAAAACTAGTAATGGTTATTAAAACAAAATGAGATCTCATCAGACACAGAGAAGTCTTTAACTTGCTATATATGAAATAAATTTACAACTTTTGTATCAATTTTTTACCATTTCTCTTTTAAAAGCTTATTCAATCTATTTTTTGAGTAAAATTTATAAATCATTATCCATGTCAAGTTAGTTTCAACCGTGATACTTAAGTGGGCGCCAGGCATAACAACTTGAAAGGCAAGCGTTACAAAAACAAAAAAATTAAGAACCACTGGTCTAGAACAATGCTTCGCAACCGGTATGCCGCGGCACACTGGTGCGGTTCGGCAAAAGCGAAAGATAGAACAAGTACTAGGCTTACAAAGAATAAGTCCTGTGGTCGATTTCTTCGACTAACGGTGGTGCTCCAGCATGGCCGCAGTCAAATGACTGAAACAAGTAAAAGGATAAAAGAAATAAGAGAAATGCATAAATATACATGTATACAGTCGGAGGGGTGACTGTGTGGTAAGAAGCTTGCATCCCAACCACATGCTTCCGGGTTCAGTCCCACTGCGTGCCACCTTGTGCAAGGGCCTTCTACTATAGCCTCGGATCGACCAAAGCCTTGTGAGTGGATTTGGTAGATGGAAACTGAAAGAAGCCCGTCGTATATGTGTGTTTGTGTGTGTGTGTGTGTGTGTGTGTGTGTGTGTGTGTGCGTGTGTGTATGTATATGTGTGTGTCTGTGTCTGTCTCCCCACTATCGCTTGACAACCGATGTTGGTGTGTTTACGTCCCCGTAACATAGCGGTTCGGCAAAAGAGAGACCGATAGAATAGAATAAATACTAAGGCTTACAAAGAATAAGTCCTGAGGTAGATTTGTTCGAGTAAAGGCGGTGCTCCAGCATGGCCGCAGTCAAAATGGCTAAAACAAGTGAAAGAATAAAAGAATTCATGCATAAAATGTTGACACACAACTAAAGAAAAAAAAATCAACTGATTGACTGTTAAGTTGACGAAAGATATTCAAATCTCTATATTGAAAAAAAACGAGGCAAAATACAGAAGACGACAACCACAGACACTTTTGAAAGTATTTCAGTCAAAAGGAAAAAAGAAAAAGCAAAATGAATAGATTTTTGCAACCGTAACTTTAATAAATAACACACACTCAACCACAACTGCAATTCCGTATTTTACACAACTGAGAAATGGTGAATCAGGGGGGTCTTTTACCGCACCATTCTAGCTGTCTATCTATCTATCTATCTATCTATCTATCTATCTATCTATCTATCTATCTATCTATCAATCTATCTATCTATCTAAATATATATCTATCTATCTATATGTTGTCACTTGTGACATTCTTGTCCTACTTTTTGTATACTGATATATATATATATATATATATATATATATATATATATAAAGGAATACAAAAAATGGGACAAGAACGCAAAACATCCAGACAGATGATACAAAAAAGTACAAGAAAAAACAAGAACAGGTCATTCTGAGTTTTCTTTCCTCAGTCGAGTTCCAGATTATCTTTGCAATTTCGGCTGGTTATTCTCGGTATTGCTCCGATCTGGCCAGCCCCAAGCAAAAGCTAAGCTAAGAGCACTAGATTCCTTAGAAGAAAGCAGCGAATATATACGAAGACAAGGACGGGGGAAAAAAACGGAGATACACAAATACAAATGCAAATAACAGGTCATTAACAACATGTGTCTATCGACTATGTATGAATTAAGTTAAGCTGGCGTGTGTGTAAGTGAAGTCTAACGACAGGAACATAAGAGGTGGCAGGCATGCGGAGGAATATAGATGTTGCACGGATGGTAGTCGAACCAAGAAAGAAAGGTCAGGCTTGGCCGAACACCGGTCACGTGGAGAGAGAGGAGAAAAGTAGTGGCAGAGAGATAGAAGAATTAGGGAGGGACTCGAAACTGAGAACGGACAGAGTAAAGTGAAAGAGGAGAGAAGGTGAGAATGAAGAGAAAGCCAGGAAATGTGAGAGAGGGGGAACGAAAGAAAGAAGAGTGGAAAGAACGAAGTAAGTGTGAAGGGGCTGATAGAAAGAAAGAAAGTATGAAAGAATTAGAGAGTCGTACAAAATTTATATATATATATATATATATATATATATATATATATATATATATATATATATATATATATATATATATATATATCAGGTCATCCCATAAGTTTTGTCCGAATTTTGAATAAAGAAAACAAGTGATCAAATGTTATATTTAATTGAAATTTAATCATCAATGTACTTTCCCTTATTATCTATGTCTTCCTTCCATCTATTTACAAGCTTTTTTAATCCCATCAATGTAAAACTCTTTTTGGTTTCAAAGCGAAGAACTCTGAAATGTCAGTTTCGAGCCCGGAGGCTTGCGAAAGTTATGTCCCCGAAATGATTCTGTAAACTACGAAACAAATGGTAGTCTGAAGGAGCAAGGTCGAGAGAATAAGGTGGATGAGGAATTTTTTCCCAACCAAGGTCTTCGATCTTCTCTGATGTGATCTTTGCAATGTGGGGTCGCACATTGTCCTGATGAAACATCATTCCTTTTCGATTCACTGAAGCGGGACTTTTTTTCTTCAAAGCTTGGTTCAAACGCTCCAATTGCTGACAGTAGACTTGAACATTGATTGCTACATTAGACGGTAACAATTCGAAGTGAATTACTCCTTTGCAATCCCACCAGATAGAGAAAAGAACATTTTTCTCGTGAAGTTCCCTTGTGGTTGAGTCTTTTCCCTTTTACCAAGCCACTGTTTACGACGTTTAACATTTCGATAGAAGATCCATTTTTCGTCACCAGTCACAAGTTTATCCAAAAAGGGTGAAATGAGTTCGCGAGAATGGAGAGAAGAGCAGATGTCAACTCGGGATTTGCGGTTGCTTTCGGACAATTCATGAACACCCATTTTCCAAGTTTAGGAACCTTCCCAAGTTGTTGAAGATGACGATGAACAGTTGTATGGTTTGAACTAAGCTTTATTGCCAATTCTTCAACTGATAATGTAGGATTTTCTTCAAGTAATGCCTCAAGGAGCTTATCATCAAATTCAACTGAACGCCCTGTTCGATCTTCATCTTCAAGGCTGAAATCTCCACTTCTGAATTTTGCAAACCATCTTCTGCAAGTTTTTTTTTTCATTCAAGCATTCTTTCCCATAAACTGAGTGTATGTTTCGAGTCGCTTCGGCTGCAGAGTTTCCTTTTTTGTACTCATAAAGCATTATGTGCCTAAAATGCTCTTTGGATACTTCCATGTTAGAAAGGTTTTTAATCAAAGAAATTTTAATTCTATTATTCTGTAAAATAATATTTAATTAATTTAAATGTACACAAATACATAAAAATAATTTTTAATTCCATTAGACATTCTAAATTCCTATTAAATTTCATTCAATTTAAAAAAAGGTAAAATCGGACAGAACTTATGGGATGACCTTGAAATATATAT
Source organism: Octopus bimaculoides (assembly GCF_046866305.1). Classification (NCBI taxonomy): domain Eukaryota; kingdom Metazoa; phylum Mollusca; class Cephalopoda; order Octopoda; family Octopodidae; genus Octopus; species Octopus bimaculoides. The sequence continues at coordinate 14,022,320 of NC_142933.1, forward strand.
ATATATATATATATATATATATATATATATATATACTACGTCTGATGTTTGTCTCTCTTACAGAAGACCGTTGCGTCGCCACCACAACCACCACCGTCCTTACCACAGCAAGCACAAACACTACTATCTACCACTACATCTTCAAGCCACTTAACACCACCTCCCACCGCTGTGACCTACTATTGCATTACTACTGTTATTTTCTATTACTACTACTCCTACAACAGCAAGTACTATTACCAGTAACACTGCTGCTACTGTTGTTGTAGCTACAATGCGTATGTATGTAATTATGTATGTTACATGTTCAAGGCTGTACAAAGAAAACAAACAAGCTGGATTTTTATCCACGTGGTAAGCGAGCCAAAAATAAGAGATACTGATTTAACCGAATACACTGTTGTCATTGCTTTTTGTTTCTTTTTCGCTATTTTTTTTTTTTTTTGCTTTATTGAAATTTACCAAAACTACAACGCGCGCGCGCGCGCACACACACATACAGTTAAATGCGTATCTTACTTATTTAGCTAGGTTTCAAATTTTGGCACAAGGCCAGCAAGTTCGAGTGAGAGGGGATAAGTCTATTACATCGACCCAGGTGATGCTTATTTTATAGACATTAAAAAGCAAATCGACCTCAGCATAATTTGAACTCAGAACCAAACGACGAGCGAAATATTGCTCAGCGTGCTCAACGATTCTGCCAGCTCACCACTATAGTCCATTTATCTATACTATGCGTATAATTATGTAATTATATATATCTTTTTATCTTTTACATGTTTGAGTCATTAGATTGCGGTCTAGCTGGGGCACTGCCTTCAAGATCTTTTAGCTGAATGAATTATTCCCAGAGCTAGCTTTTTTGTTTTCTTTTAAACCTGGTGCTCATTTCATCAGATCCTTTTGCCAAACAGTTTCTTTTATGGAGACATAAGCACACCAACGTCGGTTGTCAATCGGTGGTAGGTGATGAACGGGGACACACACACACACACATGCACTGTGGGTTTCTCTCCGCTTTCATCTACTAAATCACAAGGTTTTAGTCGGTCCGAGACTATAGCAGAAGACTCTTTCTCAAATTACCACGCGGTGGACCTGAACCCGGAACCACGTGGTTGTGAAGCAAACTTCTTACCAGACAGCCACGTCTGCGCCTATATATATATATATATATATATATATATATATATATATATATATATATATATAAACAATATATGAGTATATGCATATATATGTACGTGTATGTATATACGTTCATTTACATGTACATATAGATAAATAACTGGGTACATGACGTGGCAAAAGAACATGGACAAAATGGTAAACAAGGTGCAACAAACAAGCAGGCCACATAGAAACATCCCCTTCATCAGCTGCCACCATTAAAACTCCGGCGTTTCGAAGAATTAAGGCAGTACGCATCGTTAAAATGGTTCTTCCCACGAACACAAATTAAATTGTTTTCGTGGAGGGTAGTGGCGGACGGAAAACAAGACAGGAAAACGAAACGGTGAAATAAACAAACAAAAAGGCTGTACAGCCAAACGCGAAGTGTGTATATACACGTGTTATTGGGTGTGGCCCTTATGTGTGTGTGTGTATAATCGGTCAGTTGTCCCTAATTCCGAAAAAAAAGCACACTCTAAAAAAAATTATTTTGACCAGTAATACTTTAAGCACTCGTTGGTTATGACCGGTCAGTAAATTACCATTGGTTTAACATCTATTCTTGCACTTAATAATGTAGGCAACCCATCAAAACTGCGGGCTGAGAGAATATAACTTCTTTGCTAATGTAGGTAAAAATACATTCTTGGCCAGCTTTGTGGTGAAAAAATTATCTGTGAGAGCGAATCTCTTTTTGCGAGAGACAGGGTTGCCTCTGTTGGAACGGTTCCAGTTTTGTCCGAAAAGGATCAGTTTATGTCCGTTGTGCGTTCACTAGTCAAGAAGCGAGAGGCCCACGTTCTCAACACGTATTTTCCATCATGAGGGCACCGACTAAAAATCTCATTTTTTAAAAATCAAATGACCGATTAGTTAATTGGTTAATCAGAGAGAGAGAGAGAGAGAGAGAGAGAGAGAGAGAGAGAGAGAAAGAGAGAGAGAGAGAGAGAGAGAGAGAGAGAGAGAGAGAGAGAGAGAGAGAGAAAGAGAGAGAAATCGTCGCCATAACTTGAGCGGCACTTAATATATCGACTTCGAAGGGCTAAATAGGAAATTTGGCTTCTGCGACATGAGTGCAAAGAAACGGAGCAAATCTCGCAAACATTGTATTGTAGATAACTTGTAGCCTTAAAACAGACATAAATACTGTTATTTTGTATTAATAATGCATATTGTTATGTGTTATTACGTATCAAAGTCCTTTGTTATGGATATATCGTAAATATGCGTCGAGGATATCCTTAATCGAGGCAATTAACTTTGACAATTACATCAAAGTTTCAGTAACGGAATTAGGAAAAAAAGATGTGTGTATAAAAATCTAAGAATGAACGAAGGCGAAGAACTACAACGTACAGAAATGAAAGAGTTAAGTCTAAAGGAATATGGCAGATATATCATACTAAAGAGAAAGGTTTTTCAAAAGCAATTCCGGTTGTAAGGTACAGCTTCAACATAATAAATTGAAAGTTGCAACAGATCCAACATTTAGACATGCAAACCAGAAAAAAAAAAAAAACTATTATGAAAATCTGACCTGACGCACATACTGTCTTTATAACCTTAAACAGAATTAAGGAAGTAGTGTGGTTCAACAGCAAGCAGTTTATGAAACTAGTTTACAGTTGGATGAGCACTTCCCTCAAAATTAGCATTACACCCACATACAAACATTCATGAAACGTGACACCAATGCGCAATCTGTGGAGGAAAAGGTAGAGGTGTTGGACAAAATATATTGTAGTCTTTTAGCTACATCTTTCTCGGTTTTAATTTTCAAATCTCACCCAGATAATTTTATCTTTCATTCTTCTGAAGTCGATGAAGGTATAAACTAGTTGATCAAATAATTATTTCCATTATTAGCATAAGACCAGCAAGTTTGAGGGGATTGGGGTTAATCTATTAATCTGATTCCAGTGCTCAACTGGTTCTTATTTTATCGATTACGAAAAGACGAAAGGCACAGTCGACAGTTCTATACAGTTTCCAACAACCAAATTTCTCTTGCAAGATATGCCATTGATCCGAGGTATAGAAAATTACATTTGTTCAAGTTATATGTCACACGGTGGAATCGATTCGGCCCCGCGTAGTTGTGAAGTGAACTTAAACACTCGGCCGTACTATATCTCCATAATATGCATTACACACACACACACACACACACATCACTTACACACGCACACACATCACACACACACACACACATCACTTACACACGCACACACATACATCACACACACACACACATCACGCACACACACATACATCCCACACACACATACATCACACACACATACACAAACATCACACACACACACACATGTATATTTCACTTATTTTAGTCATTAGACTATGGCCGCCAGGGTGCACCACCTTGAAGGGAATTCTCCCACCTTAGTATTTAGTTTTAAAGACTGGCACTTAATTTTATCTGTTTTTTTTCTTTGCTGAACTACAAAAAAAGTCATGTAGACATAAAGGAACAAACACCGGCTGTTAAGCGGATAGGATATGGTCAAACGCAATCACTCACGCACACATACATACACACACACACACACACACAAACTCACGCGCGCGTGCACTGTGCTTTGGCTCTGAAGAAGACCGCTTTGGGCTAGTAGTTCCTGATATATTCAGTCGATCAAACGCATACCTGAAACACCTGTAAGCCTATAATAAATAAATAAATGTATATAATCCATTATTTCTGTCTATTTCATATATCACTCTGTAGAAGCATACCATCTTTACTGGGTAAAAGAACCATGGATTTACAAATTTGACTGGTGATAGACTTAGATTTCGGATTACTTGGACTAAAATAGCGATCACAAGGAATTTTTGTTGACCTGGTGCATTTTTACTGAACAGAAGACTAAACATGATAAGTATCCATCTACTTAGGAAAATTGTAAAGAAATGAATACCCTGGCACCTTTAAAATGGTAATTGCCTACCCCAGGGAAATGGAAACTATAAATGATGTGAATTCTCGGTCGATACAATGTAGTTAACATATAGAGATAGCAGCAAATCGATGACATACACAAGAGATGAGGTAACCAAACTCGTTATATTATAATTAGTACTTCAGTCAGCCAAACAGAAAATAACATCTCCGTTTAGCTGTTTGAAATACATTCTAAACAGAAAAGGTCTGGAAATAGAAATATGAAGAACATGAACAAAAGAATAGTCACAGTAATTATAGCGGTTCTGAGAGGAATGAAACTCAATCCAAAGTACAAATCCGCAAGAAATGGCTGGTTGGTTAAATTTGAAAATTAGTACAGCCACGAAGTGCCAAAAATATATTAAAAAAATAAAATGAAAAATAACATTTCGTTTTTGTATTTGGTTAGCAAGATTTTTGATGAGAACTCATGTACTAAAACGTATTTCGTTGTGCTTCGGGAGGGTCGTTATGCCAATGAAAAACACACGCACTAATTCTATTTCACTTCTTTATTGTTTACTTGCGAATTCATTAACTGCTTAACCAATCAACAAATTCATTGTTTGATTAATTGTTTAGTTAATTAATCAGTCAATTAATTTGGTTAGTCAAAGTTTTTCGTCACCACTCGCGATTTCATCACTAACAGGTTCGGTCTATTTCAAGTCTGATTGATTGATTAATCAAACAATCGATTAGTTAACTGGTTAAATAGCCAACCAATTGATAAATAAATAATAAAGAAGTGAAACAGAACCAGTGCGTGTATTTATTATTGACACAATGACTTTCCCGAGATACAACAAAATAAAAAATGATTTATTGAAATAAAAAAAAAAACAATTGCAAAATAAAATTTCTACCGATTCTTATTTAATCCTAGATTATCTTTCAAATGTCAAAGTTATGATGAAAGGCGTTCCAACTAAGTAAATCCTGATTTTTTATTCAACCATCAATTCACTTATAAAGATGGTAGATTTGGCTGCTATTTCCAACAGGTCGAACAGTTGTTCGACCTGTTGGAAATAGCAGCCAAATCTACCATGAAGGTTTCTTTGTGGGTGTCTCTTCTCTAACATCCCTGAACGTCGTTCAGGTCTAGACCCTAAACATCACTTCGTGCGAACATACAAATCCCACGACTCGGTCCTCTTCAAGACAGATATTTCAAACCCCACCAGCTACAGTTCATCCCTGCTACCCAATCTATACTCTTGATTTAAACCAAGTAAAAAGAAAAAAGAAGTGGAGTCTGCGCATACCTAGCCTCTACATTCATCAGTTCAAACGTAGATACAGTTCGGCTCGATTTGCGAAGGTTTTCAAAAACTTTGAATACGAAATACGTCAACTTATGTGATTCAATATACTTGAAAGACTAGACACACGCATACATACATACACACACACACACACATATATGTATATATATATATATATATATATATATATATATATATATATATATATATATATATATATATATATATATATATATATATATATAATAATAATAATAATAATATTAGGGATCAAATTTTCTATTTGAAAATTAGTTATGAAACACGTGTAGTCATTTTATTATCTTTATCTTATGATATTTACATTGTATTATATTATACTTATTTATTGTGCTTTTAATTATTAATTTTTCTATATGTGACAGTGAATTTTCATTGATGAGTTCATGAACCTTGGTTCTTTCCCTAAAACTATATATATATATATATATATATATATATATATATATATATATATATATATATATATATATATATATATACATACACCGCAGCTCTATCCCAACCTTGTTGAAGTGGTAAATGAAGAGATTGAAGCTTGGTCAGAAGATATTCTAGAGATGAAAAATGGCAATTCATATAATTTCGGTTCTCATTGAAGACTTAGGAAATTTTGCTCGAGGACTAAAAGGAAACCCCAGGAAAAGGCTTCCAAGGTCAAAAATTTCATAACTACTTCATTTTTTTTTCTTTTGAGATTGTGCACGCCTAGCAAATTTGCGTTCAAGGTAACCGCCTCTGGCATCACCCAAGCTACGTCATTGCTAACAAACAACAAACCAGAAATTCGAACATGAATGAAACTCATTAATAAAACTAAGAAAAAGGAGACAAAATAACAGAAATATATAAATTCTTGAAACCGTCATATACAAACTGCTACTTACTAGGATATTTGTCCTCATCTTGTTTGTTGTTAACACAACGTTTCGGCTGATATACCCTCCAGCTTTCATCATTGATGAAGGCTGGGGGGTTACATTCAAATAATGTAAATAATGCAAATAATCCGGCTCTGGTCGTTACGATATTTGAATAACAGTTCTAAGCTGCTACACTCACGACTCAAGAACCTATGGATGGCATCCTCTAAAGTAATCTTCTGTATAACTTACTGTTTGACAGTGGAAGATTTTTTTCTTGCCAGGGCTGCCTGACTGGCTCCCGTGCCGGTGGCACTTAAAAAGCACCAACCGCACGTGGCCGTTGCCAGTACTCCCTGACTGACTCTCATGCCGGTGGCACTTAAAAAGCACCAACCGCACGTGGCCGTTGCCACTACTCCCTGACTGACTCCCATGCCGGTGGCACTTAAAAAGCACCAACCGCACGTGGCCGTTGCCACTACTCCCTGACTGACTCCCATGCCGGTGGCACGTAAAAAGCACCAACCGCACGTGGCCGTTGCCAGTACTCCCTGACTGACTCCCATGCCGGTGGCACGTAAAAAGCACCAACCGCACGTGGCCGTTGCCAGTACTCCCTGACTGACTCCCATGCCGGTGGCACTTAAAAAGCACCAACCGCACGTGGCCGTTGCCACTACTCCCTGACTGACTCCCATGCCGGTGGCACGTAAAAAGCACCAACCGCACGTGGGCGTTACCTGTACTCCCTGACTGACTCCCATGCCGGTGGCACGTAAAAAGCATTATCCGAACGTATCTGTTAACAATCTCTACGACTATTACCACCACCAACATGGCGGACATTCTTACAATAGTAGCTGAGTCATTTTTTTCATTTCTCACCTTACCGTTTCTTAAAAAAACAACAGCGTTGGACAATATAATCTTAGTTTCTCTTTCATATTTTACTTCCTTCAGTCATTTCAATGTGGCCTTGCTGGGGCAACGCATTGATGGGTCTCGTCAAACAGATCGACCTTTTTATTCATTTTTAAAGTTTGATATTTAGTTTGACGTTTTTTTTTTCCAGACCGTTCAAAGTCACGAAGACGCAAACAAGACAAGTGAGAAGTAGAAATACACACACATAATTATATACAGCGGGCTTCTACACAGTTTCTGTTAGCCAAATTCACTCACAGAGCATTGGTCGGCCAGATGGCGGCGAGCTGGCAGAAACGTTAGCACACCGGGTGAAATACTTAACGGTATTTCGTCTGCCGTTACGTTCTGAGTTCAAATTCCGCCGAGGTCGACTTTGCCTTTCATCCTTTCGGGGTCTATAAATTAAGTACCAGTTACGCACTGGGGTCGATGTAATCGACTTAATCCCTTTGTCTGTCCTTGTTTGTCCCCTCTGTGTGTAGCCCCTTGTGGGCAGTAAAGAAATAAGAAACGTTAGCACACAGGGTGAAATACTTAACGGTATTTCGTCTGCCGTTACGTTCTGAGTTCAAATTCCGCCGAGGTCGACTTTGCCTTTCATCCTTTCGGGGTCGATAAATTAAGTACCAGTTACGCACTGGGTCGATGTAATCGACTCAATCCGTTCGTCTGTTCTTGTTTGTTCCCTCTATGTTTAGCCCCTTGTGGGCAATAACGAAATAGGTATTTCGTCTGCCGTTACGTTCTGAGTTCAAATTCCGCCAAGGTCGACTTTGCCTTTCATCCTTTCTGGGGTCGATAAATTAAGTACCAGTTGTGTACTGGAGTCGATGTAATCGACTGGCCCCTTCCCTCAAATTTTCGGGCCTTTTGCCTAGAGTAGAAAAGATTGGTCGGCCAGATGGCTATTGTAGAAAACACTTGGTCAAGGTGCCGCACAGTGGGACCGATCGCGAAACTAGATAATTGCAAAGCGAGTTTCTTAACCGCACAGTCATGCCTACGCCTATAGTTATTCAAAAATATGTAGGAGAGTCACAACTGGAACGCTTTCGCTCGGCTCGATCAGGGCAAGTTTGTGGCCTACTTTCAATATACCCCTCCCGAATCCCTTATTTTCTCCACATCACCTCTCTCTCTCTCTCTCTTTCCCTTACGGTGAGACCCACATAGTCTGAGGTTAACGCAGTGTACGACACACGTGACGTACGGAAAATCGTGTTTTATCATATCAGAAAATAAATCAACGCTTATGCAAATGTTATTAATTGTTGTCTGAGAAATAAATAAAAGAGAGCGTGTAAATATAAATGCATGTGTGTGTGTGTGTACACACACACACTATATATAAATGCGCGCGTTTGTATTTATGTGTAACAGGAACCGAGAGGAAGATAGAAAAAGTGCGGGAGAGACGAATAAACGAAATGGGAGATAATTTGTTTGCAAACGCACGTGATTGATATCGAAGCCAGGGAGGATAAAAGCTGATTAACAATAGATAAATAAATAAATATAGAGCTATGTAGATAGATAAGATAGATAGGGAAGGAAGAAAATTACGATTTGCAAAATAATAGTCAAGTGGTAATCTTTGCAAGTCTAATTAATGGTCAGCGTTTGAGTCCTTGTAGGAACCTGATTTTCTTTCAAATGCGACATAGTAATTACAAACCGCGCATTTCTACATGTCTAAGTGCAGTATTCTTCTGTAATACTTGAAGAATACTACTATATTTGAATTTATTCAATACTTTTTATTAACCCTAGAGACAGAGAGACTAAGATTTCAATCAAGAGGTTACGGATAAAATAATAAAACCCCTAAATAAATCTCTTTCCATAAAGGGAGGTAGTCCAGAGCAGATGACTCTCTCGGAAGGGTAAACTACATACCCTGTCTTGTTACGGCTAGCAAAATCTTCACTAATTTGAACTCATGATGTACCCGCCGGCAATAGTGCACCGCCTACACTTAACCGTTCCGATTCTCTCACCACCACGTATGGTTTAACCTGCTAGAAATAACAGTCAATAACACTTATCTTCTTAAGAACGTAAAGTCATTGTATATAGTAGTCCTAGACATAACAAATGAATGAATTAACATTTGTTGTCTAGCTGCGAAATAAAGCTCACGAGGGTCTTCATCGGTAGCTTGCAATGAGGTTCGAAAGAATCGCTATCTGGGTCTTCACAATTCATCAAGTCCCATTTGTTTTTTTTCCCCACGTGAAATAACAGGAAAACCAAGCAAAGCTTCAGCCTGACGTCTTGGCTGGCAGACGTTGAGAACCCTCGTTTAAAACGATGTCGAAAAACCTAGCTAACACCTCCCGACTTCATTCGTCGCTCCAGTTTAGCACCACCATCCGACACTTTGAGTGCCTTTAGCGGAGTTCATTCGGTTTCAAGCATTCGTGTCGAGTCTCGTCCGGTTTGAAGAAAGGTCCCCCTCTCTCTTACCAAGTACAGTTGTCCTGAAAATAGGGGTCACGAGCTCTGCTTTTCCTGCCTGACTTAAAAAAAAAAAAATAAATAAACAATGAAAACACGCATGCGGTCGGAGAAAGCAATAGACAAAAATAGACCCGTATCTACGTAACCGTGCGATCTGTTAGAAACAACAGCCAAATTCCACTAAAATCACACCTAACCAATTTTATGAAAAAACGGAGGGACACATTAGATAATGTAGTTCTTGAAATTATTGTCTGATGATAAGATGGGATGGTCACGAATGAAACGCTAAACAACAACAAAAGCATGTAAACATAGTCATATGTTTACATAAGAGGCGGATGTTAACTTTACAGGTGTGTTGTGAAAAATAGATGACTGAATGCGGGGTGGGGATACTGAGATAAGCCGATATCAGTGGAAAGATAAAAACGATGAAAAAAATAAACGTGATGAAATTTGGAACTAGAGACCGTGGGTCACACAATCATTTTTTAAACTTCGTTTTATTTATAAGTTTCTGTTGTTTTGGAGTGCATAATTAAAGAATGTTAGCCTAGCTTCTTAATTTATTAATCAAATATAGATTTAAACACATTCATTGAAAAGAGTAATAGATATAATCGCTGTACGTGTTAATTCACAAATATGTATTAAATATTGTCACACCGTACGCAATTACCTAATAAGCATAACTATTAAAAAATAAAATTACTTGGCAATCTTTGAGTTTAGCGCACCGCTTTCAGTTTTGCGAGTCAAAATCGGGATCAGAAGAGTTCTAATAATTTGCTTTCATTAACGGTTTCAACTTTTGGCACAAGGCTGACAATTTTAGGGGCAGGGGTACAGTCAATTACATCAACCTCAGTGCCAAGCTGTTACTTATTTTATCAATCTCATAGAGGTGAAAAGCCGGAATAACTGCCGTGAAGCATTTTGTCCGACACACTTGGAACCACGGTGTACAACGTGGGGATAGAATCTCCATGAATGAAAAGTTTATAAAGACAACATCCTGTTATTTAAAAGATTATCGACAGAATGGAAACAACATATTATTCTTACTTTTTATAATTATTCTAAACGTAACCAATATAATCATTACATCTTTTTTTTATGAATATTAGAATTTTAATTATTATTAACTTATTCGTTCTTAATTTTTTTTTCAATCCCGGGAAATCTGTGCTAGTTTATTTATTAAAAAGAATAAAGGTAGTCGGAGTGTGTGTCCTACATTTACAGCATACAACAGAACAGATAGGGGGTGAGAGGAATACAATAGGTGCAAGTAAAGGAAATTTACAATAGACACAAGTATATTTGTCGCCCTTAGTTAGACCTGATGCAACAGAAAGAAAACTAAAATATTTTTTTAAACCGACGTATGCGAACTTACAATTTCTCCACAAACACTCGCGGACATAATAAAAAAACGGTCCAGATGGACTATATGTAATCTGAACCTTTCCCCACTTATTATTTTATTTTTTTACGGAATCCCACGTTTTAGACTATGGAGATTCCGATTCTGAAAAAATTTTTTCAAAAATCTCAATTTCAAAATTTCGACCCCCCCCCCCCCGGTTTTTATATAGATCCACAGGGTAAACCTAACCCTAACCCTAACCCCGACCGTAACCCTGACCCTAACCCTAACACTAGTTTTGTGAGATTTGGCTGTTATTTCTAGCATGCAAATAGCCTGCTTGGTGGGTGGGGGGAAAATTGAAATTTTTCGAACAATTTTTTTTCAGAATCGGAATCTCCATAGCCTAAAACGTGGGATTCCGTAAAAAAAAAAAATTTATAAATAAGGGGGGAAAAGGTTCAGATTACATATAGTCCGTCTCTACCATAAAATCAAATAACAACACATCACCCATGACTTTCGGAAACATTTTTTCACGCTCAGAATTGTTGATGCATGGAATAAACAACCCGCTTCAGTTGTTAACTGTCAAGACACAACATCCTTTAAAACTTCCATGCTTCATGAAATCCGCCGATAGTATACAACTGATGGCCTTTTTTTTTCTTTCAGTTGTAGTGCACCTGAGCACTGTATATAACACTTTCCTTCATTATTAAATCAAATAAATATAATAAATATAGACATGCAAGTACCCACGTGGTTTCAGTTTCGGTCTGATAGCGTGGCATGTTGGGTAAGTGTCTGTGCTACAACCCAGGGTCGACTAAGACTTTGCGAGGGAAACTGCTAGGCAGAGAGTGTGTGAAGCCCACTGTATATATGCATATATGCATATATATATATATATATATATATATATATATATATATATATATATATATATATACACATATATATATATATATATATATATATATGATGGAGGTAAAGAATACGTACATCACCCGTTTTCGGTGTAACCCTGACCGTAACCGCCGAAAACGGGTGGTGTGTGGTCTTTACCTTCGCCACACACACACACATATATGTGTATATATATATATATATATATATAGTCATCTCTGTTCAGAAGTCAGGAAAAGAAGGCACTCATATATTTGTAAATAGAGTGGATATATTGATTAAAGAATGAATCTGTAATACTGGATATTTTGATTATTGTGTGTATATATATTATAATATATACTAATGTGTGTGTGTGTGTGTATATGTTGCCCGCTCCTCACCGTTTGCCAACCGGTGCTGGTATGTTTACGTACCCGTAATCTTGCGGTTCGGCCAAAATAATTGACAGAATATATACAACACACATAAGTTAATGTGTTCGACTAAAACCCTTCAAGACGGTATCCCAGTATGATCGCAGTCCAATGAATGAAAGAAATAAGCGATCAAAAATATCAAATTTAATGACTTATAGTAAAAACTTTTCACCAATCAAGTTTGGTCAAGCATGAAAAATGCAATCATCTTTAGGAAAACGAACAACGAGGAAAACGAACAAACAAGTGGAGGTGAAGAATAACTAGGTCCTGATCAAAAGCGGTCCAGTCGTGGCTATTGCATTGAGTGGGGGTTTTTTTTCGTAAAATTCCTCCAGGTATAAATTATGTAGAACTATTATTATTATTATTATTATCCAAAATTTGTTTTTCTTAAAGCTGTAGGCTATAACATGAAAATTTGGCTGCTATTTCTAGCAAATCGAGTCACCAGGTAGATGCCATCTTGCTAGAATTGTGAAGAAAAACATTGAGAAAGAATAGTGGAAATAATGAAAAATGTGTGTGGGAGAGAAAGAGAGAGAGACAGACAGAGAGAAACTGATCTGGGATGAGATCAATCTACTAAAAACCAGCACGACCGTAAGCGAATGACAGAAGTATTAAAATAAAAGTGTGTGTGTGTGTGTGTGTGTTTAAAGAAAGTGAGAGAGAAAAACAGTGGGATCTTGTTCAAAACGGGGGCACCAGTTTTCATTTAGGTAACAAACAGGGTAACAAAGAGGGGAATTACAAAGAAATTAGGAATGGAAATACAAAAGAGGAAAGGTGTGCAAGTAGCAGAAAATATGGACTCCACATAAAAAGAAAATAAGTGGAAAATTAATAAGAGAAAAGATGAAGAATGAGAGAAGAGAACTTGCAGACAGAATGAAATATATATATGAAAAAAAATATTACAGCTCAGTGACCTTGACCTACAGCTGCTGAGCTATGTATAGTATATTTACATAGTAATTGCCATATTATATATATATATATGTGTGTGTGTGTGTGTATGTATGTATATATGTATATAGTTATATATATATATATATTTGTGTCTGTGCCAGTCCCCACACCATCGCTTGATAACCGATGCTGGTGTGTTTATGTCCCCGTAACCTGGCGGATCGGCAAAAAAAAAACGACCGATAAAACACGTACTAGGCCTGCAAAGAATAAGTCCTGGAGTTGATTTGTTCGACTATAGGCGGGGCCCCAGCATGGCCACACTCAAAATGAGTGAAACAAGTAAAAGAATAAAAGAATATATATATGCATATATATGCATATATATATATATATATATATATATATATGCACTTGTGTATGTATATATATGCACTTGTGTTTGTATATATATATATATATATATATATATATATACACATAGATGCACGTGTGTGTAAAGGCACACGATACCTAGCGACGCGTTGTATCCTTGAGCAAGACACTCAATTTCACGTTGCTCCAGTCCACTCAGCTGGCAAAGATGAGTAGTACCTGTAATTCAAAGGGGCCAGCCTTGTCACATTGTGTCTCATGCTGAATCTCCTCGAAAACTACGTTATGGATGTGGATGTCTGTGGAGGGCTCAGCCGCTTGCATGTTAATTTCACGAGCAGGCTGTTCCGTTGATTGGATCTTCTGGAAACCTTGTCGTTGTAACCGTCGGAGTAGCAATTGTGTTTGCGTGTGTGTGTGTGTGCGCGCGTGTTTCCATGGAATTGTGTACAATTACATGGACACTAAGTATTCCAGATAAAATAACAACTGAACTGCAAAAGCTCCGAAACCCATACAAATATACCAAATCATACACACACACACACATATATATATATATATGTGGATATATGTATGTATATATACATTCATACATAGAGTGAAAGAGAGAGAGAGAGAGAGAGAATGAAAGTAAGAGAATGAATACGAATATTGGAGTTTACCGAAAACCGTTACTCATGAAACTTTCATACACACACAAATATATTTGTATGTATGTATATGTATGTGTATATTGACATCTCGGTATAATACTCAGTAAAATATGCACACACATGCTCACAGTTAAAAATTCTCTTATCGTAATAGTTTACATAAATAGGCATATACACATTAATCACAACCCCCATAGTCGTGCGAATATATTTTTTACACACACACACATATATACACACTTCCAGTCACACACAACTCTCTCTATCTCTATATCTATATCTATATCTATATCTTCCTCCCGCTCTTACTCTGGTTTTCATTATCTGTCTATCTACTATGTCTGCACGCACAGAACTTATACTCTCTCTCTTTCTTTCACTCACTCTCTCTTTCCTTCACACTCTTTCCCTTTTCTTCACTCTCTTTCTCTTTTCTTCACACACACTCTCTCTTTCCTTTACACTCTCTCTCTCTGACTAGTTGTCTATGTATCTACTACGTACACACACACACACACACATAGAATCAGACATACACCATCATACACTATCACACACAACATGGAAACGTTCTGTTCACGTGCTCACTGCATGAATGGAGAAAACTGACCAATGGCAAAGCCGGACGACGGCATGCGCGACAGCGATTGGTCGATTGCGTACGCCGCCGACTTTCGATCTCTTAAAACATAACAGCCTGCCGTTGATAGAGAGAGGTCTATGGGGGAAAAAGACAAAAAACTGATAGTGAAGAGTCTCAGACACATTTACACATTACATAGGGAGAGAGAGAGAAATAGAGCAGTCTGGTATTGAACTTCTGTCTTCATATAGCCAATACTGTACCCAGATAACTAACAAAAAACACAAAATAATAACAATAAAGAGAAAAGTCTGCATATGGCATCTGGAGATAATGCTGTCCATCTTTTGG
This sequence comes from Octopus bimaculoides, assembly GCF_046866305.1. Classification (NCBI taxonomy): domain Eukaryota; kingdom Metazoa; phylum Mollusca; class Cephalopoda; order Octopoda; family Octopodidae; genus Octopus; species Octopus bimaculoides. The sequence continues at coordinate 14,037,595 of NC_142933.1, forward strand.
CCGGAGGGTAAGAATAAATATAATATATAATAATGTAATGTGGTGTATACACACACATGTATATTTATTTTTATATATATAGGTGTGATGTTTAACACCTGAGATGCTGTATATTGTTTATGTTATATGAAGGTAAATTAATTTAATATGATTACATCTGGAGGTTATGCTGTACATCTTCTGGCAGGAGGGTAAGAATAAATATAATATATAATAATAATATATGATATATA